>NC_063256.1:6060606-6363636 GCF_019578655.1 Ricinus communis | reverse complement strand
CGCATGTTCGCACTGAGGTATCCGGTGTCCAGATGGCGACACGGGTCAGAATCGTAGACCCATTCTTCCATGATAGGATAGGACTAGTCTAACTGCTCCAAGATGGAGATGTGTATAGCCCTGTTTCCTCCACTGTTCTATGAAGGATGTTGGAATTTCGAGAGTAACATACTGCTCCTGTATGGTAGCAGTGAGTGAACATTGAGAAAGGGAAGAAGATTGGAAATATTCTTTTACAGAAAGGGGTTGTTTATGGATAATCTGGTTAAAGGTTTTTCTGACAAAGTTTTGTTTTTTAAAGATATTGTATGGGTTCATAATAGGTACAAGGGTGTTTTCTATTTGAACATTCTCAAGTATATGAGAAATTTCTACAAGATGGTCTATCTTGTTGGATATGGTTTTCTTACATGAAGGAGAGAATTGCAGGGACCTTATTCTTTTATATTTATAATGTAAATCAATCTTTAATATAATATGTAGAAATAATAATCCAACTAATATTTATACCCTTTTCATTTGACAGTGCATGTAATACATGTGCATGCTATCAATAACAGAAGGATTCAATATATACAATAATAAAAATTTAGCAATGAAATGTATACAAATAAAAGTGCAGGGGGTATATCTCAAAAATGATGAAAGTGCAGGGACAAAATGTGGGTTTTTTCTTCTTTTTTTTTTTGGCATTCTTTCTTAATTCGTATTGGAGCACTTGTTGAAAATTAAACAACAACACGCATTGCAGCTACCAACATCATTAATTGCTTCCTGTTAGCAAAAACAATTGATTGACATTTTGCCTTCTCTTGTTATGTTAGGTGTATAAAATTCTAGATTATTCTATAATTTGAATCTTCTCATTTCTAATTGACCTAGCAATTTATAAACTAACATTATTGACTCACGAGTTAATGTCAATGAATGTAATTATGATAAATCTAATTTACAAGTTACTTTTTCTTTCTGGAATTTATATGAAACATTATGCTAGTCAACCATATACTAGAAATATTTCATTCATCTAATTTAATGTTCAATAAAAATCCATAAAATTATCAAATATTCAAGAATATTACAAAGAAAAAAATAAAAAGAGATAATGGGGCAACGAAAAGAAATTATTTATTATTTTTCTTTGCATGGTTTGATTACGAATACCCACCATGATTATCAAACTGATCCAAGCCCATCAGATAGGGCCCCCAGTGCCTAATGCTTAAGCCCAGAGTCCGCTGGTCGCTCACTTTCTATTCCGTCGTCGATCAATCCGTGGCGCGCCTCCTCAATCCTCGCCACTCGCCACTCTCTTTCTCATCAATTCTTTGCAGAAACCCTAAACCCTATAACTCTGAACAATCAACAAAGAGTATAGAAATGTATCTAAAACTTACCCTAATTACCACAAAATGAAGCGCGTATCCAAAATATCAGACCTAGCAGTCCAAGCAGAGCTGCTCTCTCTCAACAAATTTCCTTCAATAACCCAAACCCTCACCCCTTACATTTTGACCCTCACGAAGTCTCCGATTTACAAGCTTGCCCGCGCACATACTTCAGAGCCTGTTAGCTTTTTCCCTAACATTATTAGCCTTTTCTCCCGTAGGTTCCCTGTTGACAATAAAGCCATAGAGGATTTGAGCAAAACGGTGTCACATTTGCGTGATGAATTGGTTCAACATGCTGAGGATTCTGATAAGTTCTTCAGGGTTTTGGAGGAACAGGGTGATTCTTTGTTTAGAATGCGCAGTGATAGATCTGCTCTAGTTGAGTTACTAAGACAGTTGGTTTCGCTGCCTCACTTAGCTGTAGAGGTATTGCAAAGCTTTTATTGATGGATTTTTTTTCTCTTTTGCTTAATAGTAATTCATTGCGTGTGTTTGTTACAATTGATATGTCATTGGCAGCATAATTTTCTTTTTCGTTCTTCTTTATGGTCGTTCTTCATGATGATCGTCAAAATATTAATACTGTGATAATTTCGTAGACAAGCCAATTGGTTTATATCACAAAGAAATGATTCGTTGGATTTATGTAAGATTTAGGATGTTGAGTAAAAGTAAAATTGAATCTATAAGCTAGTTCGGTAGAATTATGCAGATATAAACTGTGGGCTGACTGCAAATTTTTTATCTCAATTACAGGTTTTTAACTGGAGAAGGAAACAAACTGAGTGGAGCACACCTATGACACACGAGGAGTATGCCAAGGGTATCACGATTGCTGGTAGGGCTAAAAATGTTGATCTTGCAATTGAAATTTTTGCTGAGGCTTGTAGCAAGCGTCGTAAGAAAACTTGTATATATAACGCGCTGATGGGTGCTTACATGTATAATGGCCATTACGATAAATGTCAGTCACTGTTTCTCGACTTCAAAAAAGAAGCAAATATAGGTCCTTCGGTTGTAACATATAATATTCTTATATCAGTTTTTGGTCGCTCAATGCTGGTTGATCACATGGAGGCAACTTTCAGGGAGTTAATGAATTTAAATATTTCGCCAAACGTGAGTACATACAATAATTTGATTGCTGGCTATGTTACTGCTTGGATGTGGGATGATATGGAACAAGTTTTTCAATTGATGAAGGAAGGTCCAATTTACCCACATCTTGACACCTACTTGCTAATGCTTCGAGGATATGCTCATTCTGGGAATATAGAAAAGATGGAAGAGATGTATAAATTGGTACAAGATCATGTTAATGTCAATGAAGTACCATTAATTAGGACCATGATATGTGCATATTGTAAGAGTTCAATTACTGATAGAATTAAAAAGATTGAGGAGCTATTGCGGCTTATACCAGAGGAGGAGTACAGGCCTTGGTTGAATGTTTTATTGATTAAGGTTTATGCGCAACAGAATTTATTAGAGGCGATGGAGAACAAAATAGACGAGGCATTTAAGCATGAAACAACTATTACTACAGTTGGTATAATGCGGACAATCATTGCAAGCTATTTTAGATGCAATGCAGTTGACAGGCTTGCGGACTTTGTGAAACGCGCTGAATGTTCAGGATGGAGAATCTGCCGATCTCTCTATCATTGTAAAATGGTCATGTATGCATCAGAAAAGCGCTTGGATGAAATGGAGAGTGTCCTTAATGATATGGAGAATTTCAATCTTGGCCGCACAAAAAAGACATTTGTGATATTGTACAAGGCCTACTTAATGTGTGGTAAAAAATACAAGGTTGAGCAAGTATTAGGTTTGATGTACAAGCATGGATATGAGGTTCCAGAAGGTGCATCTCCATCCTAACATACTTAGAAATTCAGTTGCATATTTTAACAAATTGCTAGAGGCGTTCAGCTAATGCCATGAATGGTCTGTCAAAATGTAACATGGGGTTCAGATTTCCAGTAATTCAGAGGTACACATTGTGTTTCATATATTTTATTTGTCCTGTTCATGTGTTTATCCTCTTATGGTTTAAAATCATCTGATAATAGCTAATGTTCATGTTTGTGATATTTGTTATACCATAAGCATACACTTGCATCTCTCTCTGGTATAAATTTATGATAAGACCAACTGATAGGTAGTGTACCTATTATTATGCTTGAGCTTAATCCTGTGATTGCCCAAGGTATATGGAAGTTGTGCATTTCCTAGGGTGTCACTTGCAATCCTTAAGGACAGTAGGATACTCCTTCTCATCCATGAGCATTCTTTGCTGGAAAAGATCCATTTGAGTTGTAGACACCAGTGATTTTAATAAAATTCAACCTCAATGCTGTCAGCTTGGCCATGAGGTTTAAAGTTCCCTCAACTGGTTTTATTGTTAACATTGTCTGTCTTAATATTTCTTGGTTTTGCTCTTTTATTTTGGTTGATGTTGTTTGTTTCCTTAAAGAGACATATCATTCTCCATAATCTTTCTTATTGCTTGATGAGGAATCTTCTTCGCTTATTCTAAAACAAAGTGGGTTCTCTTTCACAATTTATTTTATTTTATAATTTTATATCCAGATAAATTTTTCCCATTGAGCTTTGTTAAATGCGGAACGCTTTAGTATTCTTTTCCTTGTAATATCTTTTTGTTCTCAAATTTCACTTTCTAAGGTTTTCTGAATCATTTCTTAATCTGCATGTGTTTCTAAAGTATTCTGATGGTGATATCTCATAATTAAAGATTAATGTCTAAGTACGAACATTCAGAAATTTTTGATATTCTTTCCTTCAATTTACGTGTTATGTCAGAAGGTTAGTCTGTATTTAATATTAGTGAGTTTGCAAGCATCTAATTACATGTTCATGCATTTGTTTTGGTTTTTTCTTCTTTTCAGTATAAAGTAGTCCTGTCTTGTTTTTCTTCACTTTCTAATATATGGAACATTGAAAGTCAGAAAATACTGTTGCCTGTATTGCTGGAGATACGAGTCATAATGAAAAGTAGTTCCTTGGAGAATCTGGTGGGTACTAGATCATTTCCCCATTTTCATGGGAGAAAAAATCTCTGGACACCCAATATGAAGGTTTTGCTGTTCCACTTGAAAGAAGGCTGATGATACTTTTCTCCTTGAACATGCATTTCCATTTTTTCTCCATCTACAGAAGCAAATAATAGTGCAATTCATTTTCATGATTGCATATCTAATTTAAGACCCCATTAATACAAAAAGGGTTGTTTTTTGTACTGACGAGGGAAAACCAGCATAATCAATTGAATAACTATCATGGCATCCTCTCTTTACTGGGACCTAGAAGTATTAATGCCTTTTCCCCAGCCTTTCATACTAAATGCTTGATTGCATTTGCAACTACATTAAGAAATATCAAAATTGTACTCTGTTTTGGTTGGCTATATATTTTACTGATTCACTATCCTTGAAATTGCAGAGAAGATGGTATGCTGTGTGATGGACTACTACTGTGATAGTGCTGAATGCTACAGAAATTGAAATAAAAAAAATCAACAAGCATGCAGCAGGATGATGGATATTTTCTGCGTAAATCCGCCTAGCCTCCTCTGTAATGACTAGATTATGTTGGAAAATTGTGAATAAAGTTTGCCTTTGTAGTCTGGGTGGACCTTGCAAGAGTATGCTATTGCCTTGTTCATCATGAACAAAATTCTAGCTTGTGAGGCACAGAAGCTGATACAGCAAGTTAAATGTTGCAGAGATCATAACTTAATAATCAACGACTTCAACATTTTCAGCTGCTCTGAAGTTGTCTCCTAGAATCGACTGGCATACTAGGAATTGATTCTTAAGGTATTCATTGAGATTTATCACATTTCCTTGTATGCATGCTAAACTAATTTTCCTTTAGTGATGCTGGAGGAATAAGTGATATCAGGCGAAGAGCACTGCGGTAGATCATGCCTTGCTGATGTTCTAATTTGGAACTGCATTGCAGTATTGTTCTCTGAAGTGTAAAGAAGGAGAAACTTATTCCCTTGCTAGGGCTTATACTCTCACTGATAACTTTTTCTTTTTATTTCTTTCCTCTCTACTATTAAGTAGGATTGTCAAATGCAATGTTATTCTGCATTTTAAAAATTACCACCAAAGCTGCAGCTGGTCGCTTGAGTAATTCGCCAAAGTCCATGTCAATTTTTCAGTCAGTAATCGTGCTGCGCGAGAGGAAAGCTAGGGGGGATAAGAGAAATAAAAAGGGCACAATTTAGACTTTAAAGGATAATTATGGTAGTTTTTCATCAAAGATTTTTGGTTAATCTATAAATTGTTTTAAAATTTATATCAAAATTTTCAAGGGATATACACCAAGGTACCTAATATATTTTAAATGAATGAGTCATTTAATACTAATATATATATATTTTTTTTTATTAATTTTAATATATACATCAAATTTAAATAAAAAATCAAACTAAATTATATAAATATTCAGGTACAACGAAAGGGAAGATAAAAAGTTGATATACAGAGAGCCGCACGCTTCATGAGTTTAAGCTATGAATGTAGCCTTTAGAATTCACAACTCGGCAACATTTATATATTGAAAACCCACTTTATGATATCGATGATTATAATCTTGTCAGTTGTCACACCTGCTCTTCTTCACTTCTGACACTTTTTCCTTCTATTTCTGTCTACTTTTATTTTCTTTATCTTGCATCTGTTGATAAATAAATCTAGCTGCCATTTTCTGAAGTCTCCTATAGCCTCCAATCCTAGATTGTTTCAGGATGTGTTTCACTGTTTACTGAATCTGCTGATGGCAGCATAGCAGGTTAAGTTTGGGTAACCCAGTCACCTTCCTTTTGGACAATTATAAGGTGGCAAATAGCTGATTAACGAAGAATTTCAGTGGCTTGTAATAAAGCGTATATGAAGAAAGCTTAACTGCAACTTCAAATTGGCAATGCCACCTTTAGGCTTTAATTCTGCACTTGTACTTCAAGTATAAGTTTGAACCATGCACTTATGTTTCCGCCTTCTCACTTAAATACCAAAATTCTTCTTACATGTGAGTGCGGTGCTTCTGGCTCATATGCATTTATTTTGGGCAATAAACATTTTATTAACAGCAGAAGAACCTACTTGTGAACCAGACAAGGGGGTTTTGATGAAAGAAAACAGTAATAGGGAACTTATCAAACATGCATGAGAAAGGAACAGGACAAGTTCTGTATTGAAATTCCATTCCATTTTGTCTTTCCTTACATTAAATAGCAAGGATGAGGACTCCTTTCTTGTTCACGTTTCTTTCTACTCTTTATTATCGAGAATCTCCCCGCCTTTTCCTGTATTGTTGGGGAGTACAAGAAGATGAGGCTATGGTGGCTGGCTGGCTGATGGGGTCAGAAGAGTTTTTATGGCAAGGAACGTGCTCAGCTGAGCCAAGCAGCAGTAAGTTCAGAGCAGGCACCTACCAGTGCTTGACTCAACCACTAGATTACAAACTTTTCCGTTTAGTAAAATTTGTCCTTCTTGCCTACTTGTATTCTTGTTTTTCTCATTTATTGTTTATTTCTCATGCCAGAAACCTGCAATGCATGCTCATGGAGCTGCTTCAACTCTCATATGTAGATAATGATTCAGCCAGATTGTACGCGCATACGACATACTTGATAATATATATATCTAATGTGTATCGGACAGAAGTCCTTATAAGTGTCAAGAAACTATCTCAAGAGTTTTAACGCGAAATCAAAAATTTAGTTAAGCTAAAAGAAATCCGTATCATATCATCTACACACTTTCAGATACATATTTAATATTTTTTTTAATAATTTATACATGTGTATTTAAATATATGAAAAATCGTAATTAAATGTTCCAATCAATTTTACTCTTAAAATCTTTCTTGTGAAAGATTGAAAAGGGAAAAAAAAAAAATAGTTTCTAAATTGGAATATAATGGGTCTTGCTAGTTGCTAATGCTGTTTTTAGTTCAAGGACTAGACGTGTTCTAGGCCGAAAAGTACAGAGGAATGCATCTTTCCTAAAAAGACAAAAGGAAATGAGACTTGAGAACATGATGAGGTTGTTGAAGAACAGCAAAAAAATTTGGGTATCGAAAAAAAAGTGATACTAAAGGGTTAATTATCTAATTACATCCATTGTCAGCCCAACCTCTGACCTTAGGCAATTTCAAAAGCCAATAAATTACTTGCCATTATTTGTATCGTGGTTAAAATTATCTTTTAAAGAAAAGTTATTATTATTATATATAATATATACTAAAGATAATAATTTTAATTATATTCAATTAAAATATTTAAATTATCTTCTTCTAGCTAATACTAATTACTCCCTTCTTTCCTTTGTACGTGAAGTAGAAGAATTTCTTTCTCCAAAACACGTGTTACTTGAATATATCAGGAAGCCTTTAATATTTATTTTTAAATCTATCCTTATCTCTTTCTTTCTTCTTTTCTGGTGAAGATCCTTATCCTTATTAAATGTCTAAGCAATTTTATAAAGTTTTGGTAAAATAACAATTTAATTTTGGCATAAAATTTGGTGGAAAATTATACAGATTTATATATAAGGTTATCCTTTTAGTTTCAAAAAATAAAAAGAAATAGTTAAGAGTAATTAATATATTTAATTTAAATATATCTATAAAAAAAAAGATAAAACCTCCATCTTTCAAATTGAATTTTTTATTTTCATAATATTTAATATATAATATTATTTTTTAAAATTTATTCTTATATTAGAATAAGTATAATAATAAATAGAAAAAATAATTTAATTTATTTTGATCTTTTCTACAATTGATAAATAATCTTTTAATTTAAATAAATTATTAAAATAAAAAATTAGTATAAAATAAATTATTAATTATATACATTATTCTATTAATTAGATAATAAACGAATTGATATATAATTTTTAATTATTTATATAAATTAAAATTATATATATGAATTTTATAGTTGTAAAATATTATTGATTTAAATTCTAAAAATTGAATAAAATTTTATTAATTTATTAATTTTATAAATTTATATGATGAGGTATATGTACTTATTTATAATATATTAAATGGCTCCTACTTAATTGTTTCTTAATCCGTATATAATATCAAAGGAAAGGAGGGGACACAGAGTAGGAATATATTTGGTTTTCTGTCATTTATATTTTATTGGTGTTCTCCACGTGGGCATTAGCCTTTCTTGGATGTCTATTTCTTTTCCATGTTATATTATTCAAAGTATTTTCTTGTTTATCTTTTAATCAATAATATATTTATTAGGGTTAAAATATTAATTCTGGCGCTGTATCAAAAATAGTGCGAGTTAGATTTGTATTTTCTGGTGTGTTCTATTATTGTCCAGATGTTAGTAGATGCATATGAGATGTCCCTTTTCCCCGATTATTAAATTTATTTTATTTTTCTTTTGGTTCTTGGGAAATAATAATCCAACAATCTCCATCACTGATGAGCTTCAAATTGCATGATAATGGGCCACAGACAGAGAAATGGATGGCTGAGTGTGCTAAATAAGTTAATGCTTATTTGACAAATCTCCAATCTACGTCTTGTAAGACAAGAATAGGGCTGTGTTAAGTGAGTGTCGTTTTAAGTAGTAAAAACATGAAAGAAGAATAAGTTAGAAGGGAGTAGTGCCCCTAACTGCATGGCTTCAGTTCAACCATATTTATAGGTTTGTGCAGCGACTGTAATGTAACTTTCTTGTGTCAGAAGAAGGACCCTTTTTTCATTTATTTATTGGGTTTTATATGAAGTGAAATAAAAACTTACATTTTGGGTAAAGTTCGATTAGAAATCTCGAATCTAATCAAATCAAAGAGAGAGGAGAAGGAGAGGTAGTAGCAGGCTCAATCTAATCTAGTCCGAAACGCATGAATAATGACCCACAATTATAATTCATAACTAATACTATTAAACTATTTAGTTGTTAAGAGTAAACAGTAAGTGAGGGTACCGACCAGAAACAAATTGAGGATTTTGTCTATAATCAATTCCCATTAAATAAATCTATTTAACGACAAAGGCTTTGCCTTGTTGTTGTGTTAGAGAATATTTCAAAACATAAACAGCTAATTTTATATAGGACAAATCATAATGAGACATAACAAAACCATGCTAATCTGAACAAGAAAAGAGAAATTAATTAATACCCTTTTTTTTTTCTTCTTTTTGTTAAGAAATAAAGGAAAACGATAAAAAAAAAAAAAAAAGAGTTTTTATTAATAAATACTAGTAGAATATTATAGGGGCAGGATTGACAGAGATGCAGCCCGAGTTAAAGGTGAAGGGCATAGAAAGTCAAATAAAAGACAGGGTTCCCATCCATGTAATATTATTATATGTCCTTGTCCGAGCTTAGCTGTTTCTTCTACCACTCGCTGCTTTGAGCAATTTTAAGCTCCTTTAAAAGCAATCCCTAATAGCAGTTTATTCAAATTGAATTCTTTTTTGTTTATAAAAATATTTAAAGCTTAATTGTATTTGTTGGTGGTGTTTTTCTCAAAGTGGTCCCTTATAATACATCCAAAATTCCCAACCACTAGAGGATGAGTTTCCTTCCATCAAAACAAAGCCCACTTCCTCTATTTGCCAATTTTCCCTAACTCCAAACAAACCCAACTACAATGTGCAATCAGGAGCTGACAAGATTTAATCAATTTGATTGTGATATCCACGATTTTCATCTTTTCTCCAATCATTTTTTCTTTCTTATGCTCTCTTTAAGTGGATGGCCTTTTTTATAATTTTTTACACTGTTTTTGCCTATTTTTAAGTTGATAGTTCTTTTTTTTTTTTTTTTTTTTTCTGTGGGGGGTTATGTTTTCTCTTTAGCATTTAGCATATTCTTTATGAAGCCGTTTGGAGCTTTTAATCCTTAATGGGATACGGAGAAAGTGGATATGATTTGATCTGATCTGATCAAGCAAGGATTCACTCGCGCTTTCTTCTCCAAATCAACCCATCACCCTAGTCTTTGGAAAAGACTTTTTTCTTTGGGAAGACAAAAAGAAAAGGAACATCTTAAAATTTGTTGATTAATGTTAAATAGCAAGGTGTACTATAAAGCCTGCTGCTTCTCAGGACATCACAGATGGGTTTGGTCTTGAACTGAAAATTGAAAATGGAAGAAACCCACATTTGACAATTAGCTCTTTTTAAAATTACAACAACGTTCTGGGCATATCTTAATCCCAGGCTGCTCTATTTCCATCATCTGAGCAACCCCAAGAGAAGAGAAGAGACAAGCAGAGCATAAAGCTCTGCTACAGAAGAGACACGAGCGAGAAAAGTTAAAAGCAAACAAAATCTTTTATATATATATTTATATATATTTCTACAACATAAGTATAACATACAAGTTCATAACAAGATGGATATATTCCATTCCATGTTTCTGAAATTAGTGTTTGTAAAATTTACTAATTTACTAAAAATCACCACCAAACATTACCCCAACACTTGTTTTACTCCTCCATTATTTATGGCCGGAAGTGAATCAGGGCAAGTCTTTAATTCTATATCTGGTGGCTTAGTTGAACACCACTAACATGTTCCGATCCTCAGCATCTCATGAAACTAGCCTGGCCCCTTCTCAGCTGGAAAGACAATCAGTACTCTTCAGACCAAGAGACGACTAGTCCCCCCAAAGATACAGAACTCATATCACCACTCCTCCTGTGGTGACATGGTAAGATATAAAAATACTACACAATCTTATAACTACACACCATATCACTGCAGAAAGAAAAAAAGAGGAGCGCAGAAAAGAGAAAAAGCAGAGAACCCAAATGATGTGTCAAGCTTCTGTTATGTATTTTGGCTGCCTGTAGGTAAGGTTAAGTAGAAGTCTATAAACAGTTAGGATTGACAAAGCTTCTAATCTCCTCCATGAGGCTATAGAAGTGCTCATTATTTGGCAAAAAGTAGAACCCTATTGTAGCCTGTTTTAGATAAAGAAGTTTCACTCCATGGCCAGCTTGTTGGAGCCCTTCAACATAAGCTAATTGCCAATCTTGGACAAGATCCAAACCAGCCACAACAACTAGACTTTTGGGGAACTTAAGTTGTTGGAGATTTTTGGCCCTAGGACCGAATATATTGCACGCCGGATGATCTCTATCTTCCCCTTCAGGTAGAAATGCTCTCCAATACCAATCACGATCTTGTATTGTTACAAAATATTTCCCATCTAACCTCTTCTCTGATTCAGTTCTTTCATGCCCCCCAAACATTGGATGAAGAAGTATATTACCCAATACCTCAATTTCAGCTTCTGCTGCTCTTACTGCTACATGATGAGCTATATTACCACCTGAACTATCTCCAGCTAAATATACATGAACCTTTGAATCTTTTCCACTTTGAAGCCAAGTTCTTGATTTAACCCACTTTAGAGCTGCCCAACCATCATCATATGCACAAGGATACCGATATTCAGGCGACCTACGATAGTTGACAGATACAACAACGGCATTACAAGTGCTCACTAAACGGCGACAAAAGGTGTCATAGATAGCACTATTGGCAGAGGAGTGAGTGAAGCTTCCACCATGAAAAAAGATAATAACTGGGACAATCTCACTAGTACTCAAAGGCTTCTCAAGCTCAACAATGCCCCACTGAGCTTCATTTTCAGGAGCAGGTAGATAAACCCGGTTAAGAAGGCTTGTGGCTCTATCAACATGATCAAAAGAGAAAACACCATCAACTGGGATGGTGTTGGCATTAACTTTACGGTCAAGGAACTCCGCCAAATCACGATTGAATGTTCCGTCTGGGCGTCGAAGGAGATTATATGCTAGCTTGAAATTTGAGATGAGAACCCATGTGTTCAAAGGAACTACCCTCTGCAAGAGAGAACAGATAGGTTTTTAAGAATTAGATGTTCCGTTTAAGGTAAGAACTTAACATTTTCTTTAAATTGCAAGCTTGAAGAAATTTTGTTATAAACCCAAAACAGAAAAGAACAAAATAAATAAACCCTGAAAACCCCATATATAGTTGAAAGTCAGAATGCAAATCAACTCCCAAAACAAAACATAGGTGCAAATTTGTTTGCAACAAAGGAAATCAAAGGTCAAGAAAATCAAACAAACCCATGAAAAAAAATATAACAACTTCTTTAAAACCAAATCCAAACAAATTAAACTTGTCATATGTATGTCAATCTTGCGCAAGGAAATGGCCAAGATTTTTAAAAGAAAAAAAAAACAATCATTTTGAAGCTAGAGAAGAAGAAAATACCTTAGATTCATTGAGGTTGACTTCGTTAGTACCAGCCATGGGAGATGGCTCGCACACTCTCTCTCTATAAACCAGGACCCAAAGGAAGCGAGAGCTAAAGAGGGCACCCAAACAGGGAAAAAAAAAAAAAACTAAATAGCTAAACGACAAGCAGCAGCAGAAAAAGTTGATATCTTGTGCGAAGATGAAAACTTGATCATAGATAAAGCTTCAACTCATTGATTCCCTTTTCTTTCATTCTTTGGAAGAATATAACTCTCATGAAAAAGAAAAGACCCGAGAACAAGCCAGACACTAACACTTGCACCTTACTTATTATCCCCTCTTTCTCCGAAACAGATATTTATATATGCAAATTAATATATCTGATTCTGTAACAGTTCTTTTCTTTTTCTTTTTCCTTTTTTCTTTCCCCTTTTTCTTTCTTAGTATCTCTACTCTTTCTCTTCTTTTTCTTCGGTTGCTGTTGATTGATTCTAGTTTAGAGCAGTGGTGAAGAAGAAGGAAGAGACACTTATCAGTTGTTTCTCTCTGAAATAAGGGAACAGTGTTTGTGTTTATGTATATAAGAGAGAGAGAGAGAGAGACAGACAGAGCAAGTACGGATATAATTTGAGAGAGAGAGAGAGAAGGATAAGAGAGGGAGAGGGAGAGAGAGAGTCAAAACTCAAAGGGAAAGAAGGAAGGAGCGACGGATGTAGACGGAGACGAGAGAGACGACAAAGCAGGCGGCCGAATTAAACTGTACACGTGGGTCCCACCATCCTTCCCTCCTACTATTACTGGCCCTTTCTCTCTCTCTCTCTCTCTCTCTATATATATATATATATAATCTTAATTTAAGACAATTAATTTAGAATCTATTAAGTTTTATCCTTTCAATTATAAATTTATAAATAACTGGTTACTATTCGTAAGAAATATATAAATATTATAAAATATAATTATTTCTAAGAATTTAATGTTTATAAAAAGATTGACTAGTTATTTTCTATGTTTTTCATCACAAAAGAAAATAATTTTTAATAAATTTTGTTATTTATAAAATATTATTAAAATTTAACTGTTCTATTAAATTTAATTACTACAAAAATTAGTAAATTTATAAAATAATATTAATATTTTGTATATATACTATCTTATTGCAAATGGTAATTTTTTTCATCATTTTTAGCAGTTTAAAATAATAAAAAATTAAACATTAAAAGTGTATGTTTTAATATTATTTTAGCAATCTCTCATTATACTAAATTTGTTTCTAAATATATCGTGTTAATTATATAAAAATAAAATAAAATAATTATAAAATTTTCTCTATATATGTAAATAAGCATTAACTATGTTTCTTCTCTTTTATTTTTGTTTTCGTATAATTAATATTGTTAGATAAGTAAGCTTTACTTTGACTATTTTATAATTTAATTGTGTTTTTAGTTTAATATTTAGCATTTTGGTGTTTTCGGATCCGTTTGAACTTTGTGACATGTGAATGGCAAGATTGGGGACTGATACCGTAATAAATTTATTGATATTAATACAAATTTGATTGCTTTTCCCCTTTTATTTCACTACCACACTTTCCATCAGTTTAGCTACTTTTTCTTTTTCTATTTTGACAAGTCCCTTTGCCATTAGCCATTTCTTTTCTTTTGAATTATTATTTTTTAAATCATAATTCATATTTTAAAGAAACAAATTGTGGTGATTTAATAACATTGTATTTGATGATATATTGTCATAAGTTTCTTAAGAAAATAATATTAGCTATTAAAAAAGAATTTTGTTGGTCAAAAAAATTGCTAAAGAAAATATTTTTTTATTTTCAAATAGAAGTCACATTTAGACCTTTGCATAATTGTAAAACTAAAAACTATAAATCAACTATCATATTTAGCCACATAATAGTTACTCTCATACCAGATATTTAAGAAGAATTTGGGGTAATAATAAAATATGCATTTTATATGTAGTATATTTGTCATATTATTAATTTATAACTGTTTTCTAATTGGAAATTTTTATATTGAGAATATAATAATCAGATAAATACTATGGTATTAGAGAAAATCAATTAAAATCTTAGTAAAATTTTTTTTGCATAATTTAATAAAGAATGGCACACTATTAAAACGGTTGAGGGTGTGAAAATAGACAGATTGTAAGGTCTGGCAATAGCTGTAAATGTTTTTTTTTTTATCTATTTAAACATTTTCCGCTAAAAACAAAATCAAGAAAGGAAAAAAGGAAGCAAACGAAGACTTTCCTGCGTGTGGCCGACGCCAAGGCACGTGGCGACAAAGGGCTCCGTCTCGACTCTTTTGCCAAGCCCCCATCTTTCCTTCTTTTCCCTAACTATCCCTCTTCCTTTCCTATATCCACCAATCTACCCTCTTTGAGGAGGACACGTGTTTTGTCTCCTAGTGTAAAGCGCGTGACGGCATGTCTTTTGTCAGGGCTTGAAAGAAATTTCCTTTGCCCTTTTCTTTCTTTCTATTTCTTTTTTCTCTTTAACTTTTAATTTTAATTGTTATTTTTTCCTTATAGTGTCATCAAATGTGGGCTTTGGATTTTGTCGTATTCTGTGGAGTCCTGTGTGTCTTGTCAGTCCGTGGATTTCAGACACGTGTCTACTTCAGAGCAATCACATAATTTTTTATAGGGTCCCACATCTTAAGACATTTCTCCTCAATGTCTTATTCTTAAAACATGTTGATACGATGATCGAAAAATAAAAGGGTGGGACCCCGGATGATGGGTATCGCGGACTCTTTGTTCGCCACGTGTCACTTTGAGGCTTTTGCTCTTTTTTTTTTATTTTGTTTTTCCTGCTATCATCAATATGGGACCCGAAAGTGAATCTCACGCCGTTGGTTTTGATTGATGAAAAGATGCAAGGTATGATGATGGTTAAAGAGCGGAAAGTTGGGCAATAACAAACTGGGGAGGAGGAAGGAAGAAAGGATGAAGTACTTTTATTGCAGACGTGCTTAACTATACATAAAGTGAATCGGGACCATTGGATTTGAGTACTTTGATATGAAAAAGTCATACCGATATAGTAATCCTAAGATTCTTCAAGAATTGTTTTATGAATTTCTTTAATCAAAGTGGTCTCCTCGTTCGATCATTGCTCATGTGTGTTGCCTATGCTCATGTCCTTGCGATTCAAGAAACTTCAAATTTGAAAACATGTCTACATTGTTGTTTGTTCCTCTTTTTTCTCTTTTCTTTTTTTTGTTTCTTTTTCTAAATGGGATTATGGTGTTTTGTTGGATTCTTATAAATCTATATTTTATATAGGTTAAATATATATTATTATTTATATCAATTAATTAATTAATTTAATACATTAATTTTAATTTAATTTAACTGATATTTGTATGTTATTTTATTCAATATTTAAATTCATTTAACTTTTAATTTAATCTACCATACTTTTTAGCTACGTTTTATAGTAATATTTAAATATTTTATACAATATATATAAATATATTAAATAAATCCATATACCAAAAAGTATTAAAATTGAGTAGTTATTAGTCAAATTAAAAATTAAAATATTAAACCGACTAAATAATCAAAATTTATAGACATAAATATACATTTGATCGTTTATATAAGATCCAACTTCACATCTCTTTTTTTCTTTTCTTTTTGTATAGTTGACTATTTTTTTCTTTTTAAATTTTTTATGATAAAAATATTACATAAATTTTTATTTGTATCTTTTTCTCCATGGCGGGTGGTATAATATATAACCAAGAAAGAATAATGTGTTAAAATGTATTATATACTTTTTCAAATAAAATTAAATTACAATGATAAAGACGATTAAATTAAATAGAGATTCATTTTCATTCTTTTAATCAACAAGCTAGCCTAATTTTGTTTCTCATAAGAATTTATTTTTTTAATATTTTAGATTAAATTTTTAAGAGGACAATACTGGTTTGAGCAATAATAATCCCCTATCCTCCTTTAAATTTGTACTTTATTGATTTATAGGTTTGGTATTAGCTTCAAAAAGTTTAATTTTCAATCTTTGCAAGTCTTCTATGCCTGTGATGACAGATGTCAGAGCTTCATCAATGTTGAGCTTTTCAGACAGTAAACGAGAGTTCTGTCCGATGATGGAGAAGACAAATTCTTACATTTGGAGCTTTGATATGGTTTTTTGTGAGTGGTGAAGCATCTTGCGTTGCGAGCGAAAATAAAAGAAAAGAAAATCTCTTTTTTGTATAGATCAGTTTTAATTATAAAAATTGAGAAAAAAGAAAGGAAGAAAGAGAAAGAAAAATAAAATAACGGCACGCCAGTGGGAATGTTAAAAAGAAAATAGAAGGATGTGTTGTCGTTTAATGGGGGGGGGCGGGGGTGGGGATAGCATGTGGCGCACACACGCAAACATTTTGCCTTTCGACTTTCTCCTTCTGCCTTTCCTTTCCCTTTCAATTTGCTCCATTTTGTATCTTTTTCCTTTCCTTTTTATTTTTTTTATCTTCTTTAAGAAAAATAAGTTTTAATTGTTAGTGGGGCCCACACTCAGTTTGTCCTCTTGTGCGTTAGGTCAACAACTAGAAAAAGCTTTTGTCTTCTTCTGCCGATTCAGTCAATTCCACCACGTCCATACAAACTTAATTTCTTCCCCTATATATATCTTAACTTTTCATATTTTATATTATTAGCATGCGCCCATCTATAATATATTTTACTAATAAAAAAAAATCTTTAAGTTCTAATTACATGTATTTATCATTAGAATGTAAATTTATATTTCTTATTTTATAAATTAACAAAATTTACATTCAAATATTTACTATTTTAAAATAATTTCATTTTATTTTTAAATAAAAAAATAAACATATATATATATTATTTATCTTTTAATTTTGGCATAATGAGAGCATATAAGAATTAATATATTATATAAAAGAGAGAGATCTCCTATTGTTGTTTTTCTTATCATTATATTTATTTAGTGATGAGTGAAGGGTGAAGACCCACCGTATATAAAAGATCTTTGTCTGAAAAATCTATAAAATGCTATAATATATATATATATATATATATATATATATATATATTATCGTCAGCAGGCTTATGGATTTCTATTCTTCCAATCAAACTGTTTCACTCACTCATTTTATAATCATTAGTTCAGCAATGTTATTATTAATGGGAAAACACAAGTAATAATATCTCAATTTTTTTTAATTTTTGCAATATCCAAACTCGACTGCTAATCAATCTGTTTGACGGATAATTAATTCTTCTACAAAAACAAAACAAATTATTGAGGTCAGATAAATATGATATTTTTATAAGTATCCAGACATAAACGATTTTCATCTTAAAAGTATTTAAGTCCTTTTTTTTTTTTCCTTTTTTAATTTGGAATACTCAAGCCATATAAGTTGATTTAATTTTGTAAATACCATTTAATAATTTTTAATTTTTTCCTAAATTATGAAGTTAGTTTAAGTTTAATAATCAATTTTTTATGCACTGTAAAATGGATGCTTAATTATTAAATTAAAATTTCAGGGTGGCGCGTTAGATAAATACAATGACTTCATATAAAACAAAAAGATAGAAACGCCTCTCATTTGTTTTGAAATGTCCAACGTCCACTAATTAAGCAAAAAAAAAGAAAGAAAAGAAAAAAAGGAACATAAAAATAAGCATGCACCAATAATTTCAATAACTTTGGAGAAAGCAAAGCATAGTCAATATAGCTTTTTATTGCCATTCTATGGATGTTCTTCCAATTGGGCAATGAAAGAGAAACAGAGGCATATACATTGAATTTGGAAAAAAATAAATAAATAAATAAATTAAAATTGGATGATAATGAGGTTTCCCTTGAGTAAAACAAAACAACCACCAAACATTTTTGTTTTTATTTTTTATCACAATGTCACCACCAAACTCAGTGTACACTGTATGTGTCAAGTGTCTTTTTTTTAGTGATTAGTTTCTTTTATTTGACCATAACCCAAGTCTCACATGCATCATTACTTTCATCTTTACCCATTTCTTCTCCTCTAATTGCTGCATTAGGAGAACCCATATATATATATATATATATAATGTCTTTTTTTCTTAATAAATCAACCAATATATTTTAATAGTAAAGAACTCAAACAATTTTCATTGAATGAATTTCGAATTGATCGAATAATAAATAAAGAATTAGAGATTGAATTAAGATCCAACTAGAATTGAAATATTATTTCCTGACCATATATTAAATTATATTTAAAATATGTATTAGTTTTTATAATATAGAATCATAAACATAAATAACACTAATATTATAATAAAATTACTATGTTTCGTGTAGCATATTTTTAAAAATATAATTTATCATTTATATATAGAATAATATTTTCTTGAGAAAAATAAGACTACAGTAATTTATACAATCACATAATTAAAAATATAGAATTTTCTATTATTTTAAAATTTAATGTTTCATATAAATAAAGTTAATATAAAAAAAACAATGCTTTAAAAATTTATTTGATTAATATTAATTATTATGTCATTACAAAATCGTTGACTTAGAAAAATTTTAAGTCTTAACACATCTTCTTTTTTATATATTGTTTAAGTGCGACCAATTCTTATATATGTGACATGCTTTGTTCAAAACGTTAATTTTCTGATGGTGTGTGGGTGGGCATGAGCTTTACTTTTGTTCTTTCATGGATAAAGTTTGTTGAAAATTAAGTTTAGTCAAGTCTTAATATATATAATGATGCAATTTGTCATTAATTAATCCATTTTCAAGTCCATTTGATGTAACTTTCAATCAGGCTTCACAATGTTTGGCGATAAGCGGCACGTTTGGTTACAATTACATCTTTTATTTTGTTTTTCTCTTTAATCTTTCCTGGATTAATATTATATTAAGAAAAACGCATTTTGTATTTTATAATCCATTTCGCAATTAGCTCTAAATAATAGACTACAACTTCGATATTCTCTTAATTAATGGGATTAACAGTGTTGA
Source organism: Ricinus communis (assembly GCF_019578655.1). Lineage (NCBI taxonomy): Eukaryota > Viridiplantae > Streptophyta > Magnoliopsida > Malpighiales > Euphorbiaceae > Ricinus > Ricinus communis. The sequence continues at coordinate 6,343,950 of NC_063256.1, read as the reverse complement.
AAATTAATAGTAACACCACAAGTTAGAGGTGACCCTAAAAACTCTAGCAGCCCCTTGTTTTCTTTTTTCCTACCAAAGTTTCATCTTTTGATCCACCGTATATAATAGTTCCTATAAAATTATAATTTACTGTTTGATGATTGTTATGAGTAGATTTTTTTATTTATATTTCTTGATATTTATTTTTATTTTTTATATTAAAATGTATTTATTAATTTTTATTGATAAAATATTTATACTTCTTCTAAAAGACAATGTTAATAAATTATTTTTTATAACAAAAATTTACTCAATAACTATCTTTATTATATAGAGTTGTTTATTAAATTTTTGTTAATTACTAAGAAATTTAATCAATAATATTATAAATATATTCTTTATATTAAAATTATTGTTTAAATATAAAAATAATTTATTAGTTAATGTAATATTTGAATATAATTGATGTGTTATTTTTTAAGATATAGTGAGTGTTTAATTAGAAATATAACTTATGAATTAATAAATTAGTAAAAAATTATAAAATTACATAAAAACTTAAATACCATGTATATATATTAAAATAAAAATTTTATGTGTTAAAAATTAAATATATATATATATATATATAAAAGAATTTAGGTGACAGATTCGGAAGTCAATGGTAGATGATATTGATTATTATTTTGGGTCCGTTGGTACTAATAACGCCTATAAATAAATCCCACAAGACAATTATTAATAAAAGAAAGGGGCATGGGTTAGTTAACATAGAATAAGATAGTCGAATGGCTTACAAGAATCCACGACATGGAGAATAGATTATGGATCCAAAACCCAACTATAATTTGTTTTTAGGGTTGTTGGATAACCACTTCTTAACTCCATTCCAATTCTTCTCATAGCTAATTGCATACGTTTGCATCTCTCAATCACATAAACAAAATAAATAAATAAATAAATAAACGTTTTCAATTTCATCCCACTGATTAAATGCCATGACTCATCCCCAAGGTACAATTTTTAATTAGGGAAAAACTTACAACATTGATTGAATTTTTCATGTCAAATATCTATATAAGAAATTTAAATAATAATAGATAATTAGTTGCCTTTTATTATTTAATAAATAATTAGTGGATAATTTTTTAAATAAATTAAAGTGGATAATAATAAAATCTGAGATCTCCGAACCGGACATGAAAGGCATGATGGTATAATGTCTCCAGCTAGGGATAACAACTCCTTAACCTTCTTTTTACTTTTTTATTTTATTTTATTTTTCTCCCATTCTTTTATCTGAGAAACAAAACAAGTCTAATAATACTGCACCTCTGATACCCACTTAGCTTCAAATTCAAGTAATATAGACAATGACTCAACAGTAATATTTTATCTAAAAAGTTTATTTTATAAAGAAAGCCATCACATTCTATATGTTTTCCTTTCAATTTCTATGAAATGTTTACACATTTCTGTGTTAAAATATTGAATTTTATTTTAAAGAAACTCATTTGTGAATTATTTTATTTGATTAGATATGTAATACAATAATACTTTACTGATAAGATTATCGATATTTTTTAATACTATATTTTATCTCTACACGTAAAAAAAAATGGAGGACGATCCATGTATTTATAAATTCCTATTAATTGTATTGTTAGAAAGTATTAAAATGGGTCAAATTGATTGTTTCAGAAAAAGACGGAGTCAAATGGATGGTTTATTAATTGAATAAATTACTAATTTATTTGCTACTTAATTAAATCTTAAACCTATTAGAACTGAAAATAATATATTAACTATTGTGGAAGTGTTTCAAGGATTCTTTTTCGCAGTTTTTTATTTTGCTCTTTTCTGTTATTTTGTTAATCAAATTACATGCGGAACATTTTTAATGTTAAATTGTGCAATTTGGTTGTTGCACATGAAATCATGAGATCATGTCTTTTTTTTGGGAGAACTGATTATTTATTTCAGTTTTTATTTTATAGTTCCAATTCCAAAACAAAAGTAGTTTTAATAACAGTACACTTTAACAGTATGAGAAGTCAGTCGAAAAACAAACAAAGCTAAAACTTAACTGAATATTGTAAGAACTGGGGAAACAAAATGTTGTAGGAAAGTGTTGAGATTGTATAATATGTGTAATAGTAAATTAGGAGGAGAAAGTGTTGTAACGGGGAATGGATGTTGGAGTCAGAGTGCAGAGTTATGCTATGATCTATTAGCAGCAATTAATTAAAAAAAAAAAATCAGAAAATTATTTAAGAAGAAGAAGAAGAAGAAGAAGAAGAATGGATTTTGAAACCTATAAGCACACAGGTAGAACTACAACTGACTGCAATAATATATTTTATGTGGTTCCCTTTCTACATGGTACTTTTCTTTTATGCTTGTTTAGTAGAAACAGTGACTCCTTTTGATGATGCCAAATTTGCGGGAAAGACCCTTTTATATTATTATCATTTTCTTTTCATTCTTTCTCGATACAAACACATAGTCTTTAATCTCATGTTTACTGCGATTTATATATATAGTATAAGCCAATTCTTTTTCCATTGCAGGATTATATGGATTCTTGTTTTTATTTATTTCAAGTAAAAATTCAAATGGAATCTTTATGATAAATTTTCTTTCATATTTGATTAAAAGCTGAAGTATGTTTCCCGTGGCACAACAATTAGTAGTTCAAAATTCACGGAGACCCTAACACTATGATGGTCTTTTTCATTTTTCTCCCACGACAGATAATAGCAATCCAGTTGCAAACTCACAAACCCTCGAGCCCCCTGATTTGGACGGACGAGGATTTTGATGGTAAATTAAAAGTTTCATTATTTACAACTTTAGTACATGTCACATTCACCATGACAGCGTTCGTTTTCCTTTCCATACTAACGGCAAGAAAAAGGAAAAGTAAACCTAATGGTGTTACTCTATTTAGTCCATGACAGTAACACCCCAAAAGGTTTGGATATTTTTGCGTTAATAGCCCAGTCCCAGTGTCTTACTATATTCGATAATTACGGCCCAGCAAAGTATTACAAATAACCAGGATTGGATAAACTAAGAAACAAGGTGCCTGCAAAAGCCACCGAATCTAGATATGGTGTCTAATGAGGAGGAATGGGAATATCACTATTTTCAACAACAGAATTACATCAAGCTGATGATGGCCGGTACATAATCTGGAGAACCATTAAAATGAAAGAATGGAATAAATGTTAGGTACATATTATGAGAGAGAAAACATGAAGAAAGGGCATTAATATCCAGAAGAAACAAAACTTCTTATATTTTCCCTGGATCATGTTATCAGGGAACTCATTCCTTTCAGGGATTCATGGAGGCTTGTATTTCCTCCAAAGTTCTTCCCTTGGTTTCTGGCACTAGCTTTGCTACAAAGAGAATAGCTCCAGCACAAAAGCTCGAGTACAGGTAAAAGGTACCTGAAATAAAAGTAAATGCCCACATAATTCAGATCATATTTGCTCAATTATATTGAACTCTGCTGAATCCAGAAATAAATTTACCTGAAGAGCTCCAAGCCATTAAAAAGTTGAATGAGTAGGACACTGTCCATGCACTAAACCAGTGTATCAGATTCACGAATCCTCCAGCTACTCCCTTAATATTTATGGGAATATCTGAAACAAAATACTGTTCTGTAACCATGCTCTACCTTACAAGATAACATTGATATCTGGCTTTTTTTGTCTTTACAAGTTGTAGAATGAAGAGAAATTTAAGGCAGAATTTAGTTATTTTGTTTCTGAAAATATAACCCATGGAATACCTCCCATCCCGATTGAGAACGAGCCGACATAAAGCTGATAAAATTTACAAATCATTATCAAAGTAATAACCCATTATCATTGCAAGGACTAAGGAGTACTGTTGCAAACTATATGATATTTTTAGATTTATAAAATTAATTTAATATATGATTCCCATAATTATTTTGAAAAATTAGTTATTTTTAAAAAAATTAAAAATCGATACTTTTAATAAATAATTAAATAAATTATCTATTAAAATTAATAGAATACAATTTTTAAAAAAGTCCTCGTATACTGTAACTTTATATTATTTTAGAAATTTTACCAATATGTGATTGATAATTTCATAAATAAAAGTGTTATATTTTTATAAGGAATATCAATATTTATCTTTTATAGGATAATGTTTATTATAACTATAGCAAAGTCCATTATGTGTTTCATTAATTTTTAAATGTTTATAATTTTAGTGAAGAATATTTATCATTTTTTATCTACATGTTCATTAATTTGTTATTGTCTATTCAGTAGTTATAACTTTATATATGTTTCTCAAATCACTGTGAAATATTTATGAAAAATAGAGTTATTGTTTTTGTGATGCATATTAAAATATTTTTTATAATTGATATAAGTATTCATCATTTATAAACATAATATTTATTAGTTTGTTAATATATATTTATAATTAATAAATAGTATATTCATTTATATATAATATAGATGTGATATATATTATATATATATATATATATTTAAAATTATTTTATAGTGTTAATATTTTTTTAGTAAAATAAAATAAATAAATATTGAATATTAAAATAATAAAATTTAGATATATAGTTAGAATTGGAATTCTGATGCGCTTATTACACCCAACTGGATCATATTAAAATGGATCTGGATCCATATGACATAAGGCCCCATTTAATGAAGAGTGAATTGCAAAATTATTCAATATGTTATGGCCCATTTAATTTTTAAAATAAATGGCCCATTGAGTCTTAAAAAAATACTTATATCATAGTTTGGGCTGATCTGGTATGCAGATTGCTTTATAGTACGCAACATTGATGCGCTTTTATAAAAAGAAAAAGAAAAATAAAAAAGAAAAGACTTCTACACATTTACGGAAGAGCAGTGGCAAATTTTGTTTGTACGGTCACTTCTTTTCTTTATGATTGTATTCTAAAATATTTTTGTCCGATTTTATTTTTAAGATATTTATTTATACAGTTATTTTCTTGAATTGTATTATAATATTTTTTAATATAATATAATTTATTATTATTAAATATATATTTTTAGTTCTATTTTAATTATATTTTAATTTTTTTAGGCCTTGGTTAGATGCTGGGAGAATAAGTGCCATATTCCTGGGCCCAATATTTGACACTTCATCCTTATTCTTCTTTTGGGCGGGAACTTGAGAAGATCCAACATTAGTAGTGTAAAGCTCCATATTTTCCTGGGATAACGCAGCAAATTTGTTATGCATGGAAGTTAGCCCAGATTTTATTGGAATATAAATTAAAATAATCTTTTTTGATATCTTATAAATTTACTGTTAGTAATTTTTTTAATAAAATTTTAACAGAAAAACTTATAATAATACAATTAAAATAAATAAAATTTCGATATTATTTAAATATACTTTTAGTATATTTTTTATTAGATTTTAAAAAATATAAAATAAAAATTGGAGTTACACTATTTATAAGATTAAAAAAATATTCTTAGAATATTTTGTTGGTATACCCTTTTTTTTATAAAATCTAAAAAATATCATAGAAATAAAAAAATTTAAAAATAGAATTTTTGACCATAAAATAATGTTCAAGAAAAAAAGTGCGGTGAAATTTCTTCATAAAAAAATAAAATAGATTTTTTTAAAAATATTCTAAAATCAACAAAAGATATTATTTTTTAATATTAAGTTCGTTTCAAAAATATTATTATTTTTATTTTATTAGTCTTCAGTGTGATTACAATTGTTTTTATTTTTTAATTATTTTCAATTACTCTATCTAAAAATAATTTAAAAATTATTAAAACTGTAATCTTAAGAAATAAAAAAAGAATTAATATTTTAACACTTTAAAAGCAAAAGAATAAAAATACATCATAAATTTGAAAAAAAACAACAACATAGGTTCATCATTGCACAAAAAAAAAAACTAATTACTAATTAGGCGAGTTTATTTTTGAAGCATTGATTGAGAAAAAAATAGAAAGGAAGTAAAGAAAGAGGCTCAGATTGCATTTTTTTCTAAATTTTAGAATTTTGAAAGTGAGATGTGCATTTCTCTAATGACAGACATGTCACTTATTCTTTTTTTTATTATTATTATTATTTTGGTCCCTCCTGTCAACTCAGGATATATGAGGAGAACAGAAAATAACGCACAGACCCCACAATTCATATAAGGTCTAATCCTATATGATCAAAAGGAAACAAAAAGAACAAGTTGGATAACAAAATAAACTTATGTACCTTCCCTCAACATCCTTGAAAAAGAAAAAGAAAAAAAAAAGAACTAATAAAATGAAAAGATGATGAGGGACCTAATACAATTGCACTCGACTGATGCCAGATAAATCATCTCCCCCATCCAAAAGCTTTTTCATTTTTAAGCAACAATGATAGCAAACTGCATGTCAAAGTGGCTAATGGATATGTTTCAATTGTTAATTTCAAATCATCCTGTTGACAGTGAAGTTTATATGTTGGCGGGGGCTACTCTTTTCATCTTTTGGGTAGTTAGGATCCTGGATTTTCCCCACTTATTAAAAGAAGCTTTCATTTTTAATTATATAGTCGATTGAGCAGCAACCAGAAATCATAAAGCATCAGGATCCGAGTGGCAGAGAACAAGTGATCGTGTCCCAGGGTTAACGTTTCCATCACAAACAAAAGAAAAAAGAAGAGTGAAAGTTCACCGTTGGGATAAATTGCAATCTTCTGCTCTTTCTGTATGAAAAGCCAGCAAAAAAGAAAGTATGAGTGGCTTTTGGAGGGTTTTACTGGTACAGTTAACAGAAGATGAATCTTTAGATCAAAATTACTTGCAGATTAACCTTTACATGTTACTCGGCTCACCCTTCGATATCAAGATTCAACTCATTATTAACATAAAAACATCAAAACCCTAAAAAACGAATTATTCTATTAATGAAACAAACTCTCTTTGGCATTATTAACGTTCCAAGTTTTCATATTCATCATATTTTTCATGACCATCATCCTCTAAATCTCGTACCATATTTTCAACATTCATCACTTTAGGAACTGTAACAACCAACTGCCCACCAATACACATCGCACTTGTTTTCTCCGCACACGCAGTTGAGGGAAGCCGGAATCGCCACGTGTCTATATTAACCTCCTCATCCTCGCAAGAACCAACATTACCACTGTGTGCAACTTTTAGTACTGAAATCTTTGTCACTCCCGGTAGAATCTTGATCACGTGAGCCCGGAAGTCGTCGGCTGCGGTTTCCTCACCATCGTCGCCGCTTGCATTGTCAGCGATAAAAAGGAAAGAATCTTGGGTTTCTTCGAGAAAAACGTCGGCATTTGAGTTGAAGGGAAGCTCGAGCACTTTGGCAAACACGTGAGGGAGTCTTTTAAGTTTCTTTGGGTTTGGACTAGCGGTGGTGGAAGAAACGACACCGTCATGATCGGAGACGATAAAATTTCGTTTCTTTAGAGTTGGGTGGACCTTCATTGTACTGATAACGAAAGCAAAGAAAGAAAGATGAAGAGGCTCGAATTGTTTTCTTGATTTGGGTACAGAGTTTCTTGGAAATTCTTGGAGTGGGTGGGACAAAGAATTAAAGAAGAGATGCTTGGCTTCGGAGTTGGTCTTTATTAAGGCTGTGTGTGGTGCTTTATAACAAAGAAATTGATGTGGAATCAGATTAATCGACAGTGAAAGAAGACGAGAAAATATCATACATGTGGTTTGAATCAGTTACTTGGCGAAGACGAAGTTATTTTTATAGCTGGGGTGGTATTATTAGGTTGATGTCTGTATAAACAACAAAACCTATAAACAAAACAAGAGGCCCTCTCATTGTATGCGATAGCGTGAGAGGTTTTGGTTCCATGTTGGGTACGCATGCAATTTTATTTTTGTGATAAACTGTATGATTCGGGAAATTAGGTGATGACTGATGAACCATTTTTGTACAGGTATTATTTATTTAATTGGTATATAGGTTTGGATTCAACTATTGTTGATCATAATTATAAAAATTTCTATGACCAAAACAACATATTTCAGCTTGTTGTTCATCGATATTTTATATCTCAAACATACTATAATACTGAGTGCCTATAATTTCAATTAATGCCACAAAAAGAACATATCCCAGTTAAAACTAACTGGGTCAAATTCAATTTTAATCTTATTCAAATTTAACTCGATATAAAACTCAGTTTGCTACTTGAGTTGTCCTAACATAAATTCACTTGATTATGATTTTGGAGTCACGCTCCGATATTATTAGTCGAATTCAATTATTCACGGATGACTAATTTACAAGTATTCTAAAAGAGACAATTACAAATAGTGGTAGTTAATAAAATGGCAATTTCCATGTAGATGCACCTTGCAAGGAGGTTTGTTATCTTTTAGAAACATGACAACGGAGGAGGAACCTTCCTTTTGGCGCAGTGGGGATGTGACAGATCAATTCTCATTCATCCATCATCTACTGTATTACTATGCCAATTGATTTGGTGTTACATGAGTATATATATTTTAAGTGATTACATTTATCATATTAAAATATAATCGTTGGATGAAAGAATTTAATATTTATATTTTATTTTATCAATTATATAATTTTTTTAAAAATAATAATATAATTTTTATTAAAAGTACTTTTTTTATGATATTGTACAATAACCCTATGACTATCATTTTTACATATCCCCGTTTTGAAATTTTTTAATCAAACATTTTGTCATTATTGTTTGGCCAATCTAAATTTATCTAAAATGTTCAAAAAAAATTTATTTTAGATATGCGTATATCCAAATCAGAAAATATTTAAATATTTTCTTAAAACATTAATTTTTAAAGTCTGCTCAATAAGATCGGACATCTAAAAAAAATTATAAATAAAAATTTATATATTTATAGAGACATGTGAGCTTGAGTATGGATTTAAAATTTTTGAATTTAGCGAGAATCCCGCTCCATCCAAATATTCAACAGATTTATTTATATATTAAACTATTAAATAAATAATATATATATATATATATATTTATTACTTTCTAATAGTTGAATACAAACTTTAATACATATTTATATTCAATTATTTATATACTAAAATATAAAACAATTCATATAAATACTAACATATTAAACTTAAGATGTATTGCCCTTGAGTTTATGGGATACCTTTCATGCCCAGTTCCCACATCAAGATTTGCATTTCGTTTTCCCATTTTGTTTTCCCATATTAAACTAACTACTTCCTCTCTTCCATGCCTCCATGCCTTTAACGGCAATAGCTTGAGAAAAAGACTACTCTATGGTTGACGTTATTTGGGCAATGGAGGGATAAGAAAAAGAAACAGAAATCATCAATCGACCGACAAAATTCTATTCCTTCTCTTCAAACATCTCCATTGCTCCATGTGCTTGTTTTCTTTTTAAATGAAAAACTCAATATAATGTTGATTATAAAATATAAAATTAAATTTATTATAAAAATAATTACTCATTTAGTATAGAAGTAAAAATTTAAGATTAAGTTTTTTACCCTTTATAAATAAATGCTCTTATTACGTGGATTGAATCTCAATTTTCATACTTTTTTATTTTATTTTAATGCAACATGCTAAAAGTAAAAAGTTAAAAAGAATTGAATATTTTATAAATTACTCTGAACTACAACAATAATAAAGGGCTTTTTTTAATAGGCGAAAGAGATATGATTTTTTGGATTTGTTATGGGGTGAAGTTTTGATCCCCTAACCTCATCCCCCTCCCCTCAAAAGTATGCCAAACAAGAGCTAAAGAGGCAAAAAGTTCAAACCGCTTGGCTTTTTTTTTTTCTTAACCCAATGCCCTATAACAAACAAACTCTAGATTCAAATATAATTAAACTCCTTTTTTAGCAGCCTAATCACAATTAGATCCAATTCAAATGCTTATGAAACAACAACAATAATCTTCAATATTGTTGCCTGGTAGATGAGCTACAGCCAATTTCAAAAAATATGAGATAATGTGTTGATTCTTTCCAATTTATAGAAACGTATCTAACTCTTACACTTCCTCATCACTCTTCAAACTCCCTATTTACTTGTTAGTTATTTTAATTGCTTATATGCGTCCTTAAACTTCCTCATTGATCCCTAAAATATTTTCAGTTGAACAACCACGTCCATAATTACCCTGCACCAAGCAACATATTTATTGCATGTCTAACTTCGACATCAATATTTTTGGATTAGAAACATGAAAAACATATATATAAACTGTATTTCTGAAATAAATTCAGTCGACTGAATGAGACATAAAAATACAACGGTATAACTTTTCTCTAAAAACATAGAAAGGAATATTGCAATTTGGATGACACTTCCAACTTTACCCCAACCAAATTTTGATCTGGATAAGGCATCCCTTTCGGCGTGCAATCTTGAAGTGAAAAACAAAAAAAAACGTCTCCCTTGACCTTAGACAGCCTTTCTTTTTCGCTTTTAAAAGCTAAATCCACCAAGCAAAGAACCCAACCCGCTTTAGATATTCTTTCTCTATATTAATAATATAAATTATTATTTTTTAATTCTCACCAACCGGTCAGACGTTAGAGAAATGAGAAGGTGGAAGTGCCCATACTCAGACATACAAACCCACTACGCTCCGACGAACCTTTTATCCGTATCTTTTTGTCCCGATGCTTAAGGGACCAAACTCTTTTGCATGATTTGTTGTGGGGTGCCTTCTTTTCTCAATCGACTGTCCTAACGTGGCTTCCGTTAAATTCACTCCAATTCCATTTTATTACGTTTATCTAAAAACAAAATGAATGCAGTTATATCTTATCAAGGATAAAGAAGACAATTAGAACTACATTTTGCAAATTAAAGAAAATTAGAACTACATTTAAGATCAAGTTCGATCTATATTTTTATTATATATTTTTTAAAAAGGTTAAATATAAAATATAATGCACTCTCAAATTATTTTGAGAAATTTAATAATCAATAAATTTCTATTTTCACGAAAGAATGAAAAAAAATTATTATTTTTTTCTTTTCTTAAAATAACGTTAATGCATTTTACCAATTTGGTACAATAATAAAATTCTATTTAGCATAATGCTTGTGTTTTATCAAGGAAGGAAGATATGAGTTGTAGTCCTTTTTATTTTTTATTTTTATTTTATAGAGATATCATCTTACTGAAAAGATAAATTAATTTAATTAATATTTATTTAAATTTAAAAATATTTAATACTTCTATATTTATTTTTAAATAAACTGATATATTTGAAACTTAAAAGAAAATAATTCTAAATTATTAAATTAAATAATTCTAGAAAAATAATTATAATTATATAATTAAATATTTTATAATTATAAATAAATATATTATTTTAATATCCGCATCCACCCGTTTATCACGGTCACAATACTAAACATTCATAATTAAATTTTTTTTATGCTATTTGCCAATCTAAATAGTAAAAATATTCTACTTTTTGAAAATCTTTGTTTGCCTTCAAATTTTTGTAATCAATATGATAATTTCATACCATATTATATAGCTAACTGCCGTTAACTATTGATAAATAAAAAAAATAAATTTATAAATAATTTTTTATATTTAATTTATACATTGATTAATAGTATTTTTAAATAAAGATTTAACAATTAAATATAAAGATTTTATTTGAATAAAAATACAAAAATCAATAAACTTTGTTTAAATAGAAGTACACAAACCGAAATTTACTGGGCAAGACTTCCAAAATCTTTTTCCATTGTTTTTGTGGTTCCCTCAAGTAATTATCAAGAAAAAAGGAAAAATAAAATACAAGGATAAGAAAGTAAATACAGTTGTCATAGTCATCCGTTGAAGAGGAGGGCGATCCAAAATGTCATTCTCGTAAATCCAGCAAAAAGCAAGCCCACTTGCACAAATACAGTCGTCGTTTAGACTCACAATAAAGGAGCACTCACTCGACACCAACCTGTACGACCTTTAAATACGACTTAAAAGTCATTTCAGATCCGTGGATTCTGCCTCCTTAACCCGTTTCTTGGGTATCATTTTCATTTTTCTTTCCTCTTCCGAAGCCCAAAACAAAAGTAAAACTCACACAACAAAATATCAAAAACTAACTCTCAAATTCTTTCATCTTATAGATCTCAAATCTCATCATCTCCACGATTCTATCTTGTTTTCAGATCTTCACCATCACTTCACTCTATCACTCTAAGGTAAGCAGATTTCTGCTTCTTCTTTTTTTCTTGGTGTTTGTTTGGTGAATTTTGGCTTCATTTCTGATGGTAAATGTTTATGTGCTTGTGATTTTACAGTTTAATGGATGGATTGTTTTGATCTATGCTTGTGACGAGGAGATCTGGTCAGGTCTTGAATCCGCTATACAGTTTTGGGGGTCTTAAAGTCATAAACTGGCTTTGAATCTATTTAGGGTTTTGATTATTTGGTTCATGCTTGATTTGGATTTATCATGGAGGAGAAGATTTATTAGTAGTTAAAAGTTGAGGTTTTTTACACGAATCTTATACTAAAGCTTTGATCTTTAGTGCTCTTTTTCTTTTTCTTTTTTTCTAATTTGAGAATCAAAGATTTCAGTAGTTTATTGGGTGACTATATTCTGGTTATGGAGACACTTGTTGTTGTGAACCAGCACAGGAACCATCAGTACTATAGCAGACTTAAGAGTTACAAGCCAGCTAGATGTGGCTATTCATCTCCTACTAGTCATTTTAGAGAGATCAATTGCAGGACTTTTGAATCTGGGGCAGGTATTTTGCCAACGCCCTTCAGGACTTGCACTACTCCTGTAACCCACACCACACCCACCTCTACCTCTCAGAAAACACCACCACCAACTATCAAGACCCATGCTCTGGCAAGCTCATTGCCCATTTCTATCAATATTCCCACAAAGGGTACATCTTTTGATGATGAGTTGGGAATTACCGGTGAGAATTCACCATTCTCTGAGCGTTGGGCTGGACCTGCTTATTCAAACTCGCCACCGCCCAGTTCTTTGCCCATTCCCAAGTTCTCAATGAGGCCAAAACGAACTGTGTCATTGGAGTTGCCTGTCTGTGATTCGGGTATCAAAGTACATTCGTTTGCCAAGTCTGCTCCTTCTTCCCCCACAAGGGAACATAACTCATCTACAAGGGAACTGCTTCTCAGTGTTGACTCAGCGACAAAGACTCTGCGTCGCATTCTTAATCTTGATGTGGTGGATGATGAAATTTAAGGGGCTTTTTGCTCCTGTAAATATTTTAGTTTTAGATGTATATATAGATGGAATAAATTCATTAGAAGTGTGCGTGTGTTGCAGTTTGTTTGGCTTTGCTTGCGGTGGTGGTGGTACAAGTGACAATTATCAGTGTGGTGGGTGGTAATCTTCACATTTAGAATTGAGAAATTGATGTCTGAGGTGGAGTAGTGTTTAATAATGGTATTTCTTAGCAAGATTAGGCAAGGTGCTTGTAGTATGGAAATGTGACTTGGATGGAAGCCGACGCTAGTTGCTTCAGTAAGCAGAAAGGGATCATGAACCCTGAACGGTAGATGACTTCTTTGTAATGAAGTAAAACAACTCACTGAACTGCTCTATTGTGTTAGATGATTCGGTATAATCTACTCATTGAAGGTTTAGTTATTAGGCTTATATATCAGATACTATGTATATACCATGAAATCTTCATTAGATTAGTCTCAGTTCGACTCCATAGGTTCCTATCTTGTTTCTGTTAATATCTTTTTTCTTCTTAGCTCTCTCTTTCTAATTTGCTCTTTCGCGACACTAATTACTGCTGGTTTCTTAGTTTAGTGTTGCCTCAATCTGTGCTTCAAAGAGGTCTCTGCTCCTGTAACTTCTTTACTCTGTCCTTCATTTCCTGAATTGGCTCCTCCACTATCTAAATGACATCATAAACATACTCATCATTTGTTTCTTTCTTTTAGATAGGTCTAACTCCCTTTGTATACACTCTGCATGGGTGTTGTTTCCTGCTTTACCACCTTTTCCGGTTTTTAAGAGGGGAGGTGGTAAAATGAAAATAGTCGTCGGCCTCTTCTGCGACTTGTGTTTGTATGGTCAATCCAGTCTATGTTACTCTTTCCTGTTATAAGCCTTTATGTTCCTCGTCTTGTGTCCTCCTGGTCTGTTCATAATAGCCTCACTTTTTTGGAGATTATTGACCATACCAAGTTGTTGGGAAGGTAATATCCTTTTCTTTAAAAAAAAAAAAAAAATTATTGTGATTTGTTTTTTTTTTAAGATTTAAGTTTTTAGAGTATCAAATTCATTGTTACTGATGCTTGCACAACATGCCTGTTACAGGTAGCTGGTGGGGGAAGATTTCAGGAGGCTGCTCTCATAGGTGGTTATGATAGCAATGATAGTTGGTAGTCTTAATAGTTAGAAGCAAGTCTTGTGAAGATCATATGCAGTTATATGTCTGATTATTATTTCGAGAAATGCAAGTGGTGTCTGTCTCGCTGCTTGTCTTGGTACCAAGGAGTCCATGAAGCAGTAGGGTTGGTTGACGAATGATATCGGGTTTACTTGATATCTTCGCATTTTATGTCGTGTTTTACTAGTTGTTTTGTTATATTGTTCAGACTACGATGTTAGTTTAATTATCATTTTTATTTTATTTAAGCTTAATATTGCATCTTTCTTCATTATTTATGGATGAAACTAGCTGATTTCCTTTTTTATTTTTTAAAATCAATGGAATGTTCGGTTGCAAATATGATGATTTGGGTTGGGAGAAGGTCGACTGACCAAATCATTTTCCAAGGTCCAATTCGCCATAAAAAATTTTAATGGTCGATTAGCTTCAAGAAATTTTAAGGTGGTTTTATTTTTTTTCTTAATGTTTTCTGGTTGAATTTTTGGAAAGAGATTTATTGTGATTTGGACCTTTTTAAAATATAGCAGTACAGTCCTTCAATTTTGCTAGTAGTGGCAGAAGATGAACTCCGGAGTTCTGTATCGATTGTAATAGAAGTGGGGCTAATCAAATGCCATAAATCATCAGGGCCTCGGAATCAATTTAAACTCTTAAGGTATACATTTTTATCTAGAAAGTATGGCGTTGAGGGATTGTATGGTTTGGACTAGTGGTATGAGTTGGAAACAGGTGATCTTCCAAGGAGATGCCTTGCAGGTAACTCAAATTGCTTGTAGAGAAGCCAATTCCTTTTTCAGTCCAAAAGATTTTTGAATACATATTTGATATATATATAGCAACTGAGTTTTCATCAGTTTCCTTTGTATTTGTTTCTCGGTCTCGTAACATAGCACAAGCTGTTCTTTCTGTTCAACTTCTCTATAACAATAGTTTCTCGGTTTACAAAAAAAGAAGTGATAAAAGGTTTTTAAGGGTGAATTTGGGTGGTGGACAACAATTTGGTAGGGGGACCAAACTGACGCTTTAGCCTTTTGGTGCTGTCTTCTCCAAATATCTGGTGTATGGATGTGCTTGGCGGATTTAGAAACGATGAACAATAATTGCAGCTCACTCATCCATGGAAGATATAAATTGGTAGGAAAGACAGTTTCATCACGGGCTCCAACCCATCATATTTTTCTCTATACTCTGGAATTCTGCAGATTGAACCAAACTCAAGATTTTCTAACACCTACCTATTCTCACAAATCACAGTACCTTCCTGGTTTGAATTTATGTCCTCGACCATGAGAAGAGCCCATTCGGCATACCTGAGCTTATTATATTTGTTACCCTCGATTGATTAATTTTTTTGAAAATTCTTTTCAGTTTTTCTTCAGGAAAAGAAAAAATGGAACAAAACTAGTCGTTGTTTCCATTGGATCGAAAGAATATATTTGCTATGACTGAAAGAGCAAAAGAATATTAATGTCGTTTTGGTTAAATTCTGGTCTGGCGAGATTTTGGTGGTGAACAACCACTTAAACTGCAAGGAGCAATTGTTTAGATAAAAAGAGGGCATTGATAAGAAACGGCTACCTTTTATTGTAAAAGTTGATCCATTTCATTCTTTGCCATTTGGCATTTCGTTTCGTTGCTGTGGTCGGTAGAGTTTCTTCCAGAGCAGTGAGTGCTATCAATAAGAATCACATGAATGTTCTTTCTTTCTTTCTTTCTTTTTTCTTTTGTACCGTCCTTTTCTCAATCTATTATTGTGTGTGCATATGTTTTATAATCAAAATTCTACAACATAACACCACAAATGCTATCATATGCAAGTCCATAGTCTTCACCCTGAGAACCCTACATTCTGAATGGTTTTAGAGACTGGTACTCTACTTGCTCTTTTTGTTCAATAATCATACTCACAACTTCTGTGCTTAATTTTCTCTAAGGCATCATCTTTTTGCACTCTCAAATTGTCAACTCGTTGCTCTAGCAAATGTTAGATTGTATTAAGTTTACACAATTCTGAATCTTTTTCCTTTTTCTGATACATATAAGGCTAACCAAATTCTCAGTCCCATCCCTGCAGCAGGTTAGCACATTTCCTGGGAGTACTCTTACGGGTTGCACCAAAGGCATGAATTAATGAAATCTTTTCTTCTTTGTGTCCATGCCAATTCTTTACTAATATTTCGTGAATTCCTTGTGGCTATTATACAATATAATTAAATGCATAATTTGAAAAATAAACAAAATGTTAACGGAAATAAGAAAATCATAGATGTAACTGAGGTGGCAGCTTTTATATTAAAGAAGGTTTCATCTGGCTAGTTTTATTTTATATAAAGCTAGTACTTCAATAATTGCCCCGGCTCCACAAGATTAAATTTGCATTATTAGTCAAGGGACTCTCAGTTAAATTACGCTAGCACTACTTGTCACGCTACTATTTAATGGTTGATAAAATGGAGGTAGAAAACAAAATTTAATAAAAGAAAGTGGAGGACCCCTATTTTTGTTTGACTTGGTGAAAGCACAAAAAAAAAAAAAAAAAAAAAGGAAGAGGAAACAGATCGAAGGAAAGGTATCTGAGACTTGTTCACTGAGATTTCATATCAGATGGATTTTGATGATGCCTAATACTATCTTTTGGAGTACCACACTATAGTATAGTTCATCGACTCTTTAACATGTTCCCTTCTTGTCATTTTCCCTGTAAGAAGGTAAAAAAAAAAAAAAAAAATCAAAATTTAAGTATCAATCGACTTGTATCACTTTCTAACTCATTTATTTGGTGCAACAGATAGAAACTATTAGAATCATTTGGCATGAAGGTTGATGAAGGTCTTGGTTCTGTTCATGTCACTGTTAAGTTAGAATTATTATTAGCATAATAATAGAGAGTTAATGAGATGATTAAGATAGATGGGTTGGTCTAGATGCCTAGACTTTACCTAATCAAAATCTATCATCTAGAGCTTTGACTAGTTATAGTTGCAGAAATCATGGGCTTAAATATTAAAGTGAAAGTAATGAATTATTAACAATTTAATTTAATTTGGTTCTAATTAAATTAGCGTGGCTTAAATTAATTATGATTTTATTATAAGTTTATTATTTTTCTTATGTTCAGCCATATTTCTCAAGACAACAACTTTATCATCTGATCATGTTTATTTACAATTGCGCAAAGAATATTAAAAGAATGTTGTCATTAGTGGGCATGTTATCAAGTTGATTAAGCACTCTTTTACTAATTATTCTTTGATCTGAGGAGAGAAAAGGTGATTAATAATGTGTGGAAGAAAGATCTAAAATTTTTGTGTTCGTCTGTTGTGGAATAAAATTATGTTTAGGACATCTTAACTGCTGCTCATTAACTTCCTCAAAGAAACTAGTTGTTTGCTTTATCACGTATAGGTTTGGAAAAAGACAGGAGCTTGGAGCTAGATTACTTGGAAAAAAAAGAAAGTCTTGGTTTTAGATTAATTAAACTGCTGATATATGGTTTCCCAAATGTTTACTCAATCAAGATAGACAAAAATGGGTATGTATGGGCAGAAAAGATAAGAAACACAAAAAGGGGTTGAATCTTCATCCATGAAATAATTGCTTACCCAGTTTAATAATACAAACGATGATTGATATGGATAATCATAGCAAAAGGAACAGAAAACAATTCTTAATCTTGCATCATCATCCACTACAATGCCAAAAAACGTTAGGAAGCTATAAAATAAGTCATCACTTGAAATAAATTCCACTCTACAATATCTCATCCTCTCTTATCTCTATCTGCAGGTGAGAGGGTTAAAAAAGAAAGGGATTAAAAAGAAAAGAAAAAAAAGGTAAAACCCACATAAGAAAGCCAAACTTTGGTTTTACAATTTGATTGTTCTCAACTGTTAATCATCCAAGAATGGCAAAACTCTTATAAGAAAAGCAAGGAACACTTCTTTATAAGCAACCATCAAATTCTCAACTCTCTATTCCATCTAACATCATCTCTTGGTACCTACATTCTTGGCTGCAAAATGCCTTTTCACCTCTGCATGACAAGGTAGAAAAAAAGAAAAGAAAAGGAAGTCAGGTAAAAAGATTTATAACATTAAAAAATACAGCAGTTCATTTTAATATTTTCTATAATTGAACCTAGTAACACTACCAAGGAAAAGGAAAAGGGCCAAAACCTGTAAATAAAAATGTCAATTTTCTGTTCCAGATTCTTCTTGCATTTGTGGCAGAAGCTAAGGAAGTTGTTTGGGGCAGAGTTGGACTTGTCTGACAAAGAACAGTAGTTCTCCAAAACACAGTTACCAAATTTATGAGTGGTTTTTGGATTAGGACCATATGATATTACACATGTATAATCCTCAGAAAGCTCCAACTCACTCATGGGTACACATCCTGTGAACACTCCAGGTGACTCCTTTGTTTGGATGCCAGACCCAGATCCCGATAATTGAGCATTCCTGGTTTTAATTCCAAAATCGCCTGGGGATATGGGCGAGTCAGCTGCAGAGAACATAAAGTTTGCAGGTGGTGGAATTTGGACCCTAAGCTTTGTGCCATACAGGACCATTTTGTTACTGGGTTTAGAAATTTTTTTGCTATTGTTCTGTTCATTGGGTTTTTCCTCATCAATGAGTGCAACAGCTATGCCTTTAGAGTCTAATTTGTCCCATGAATATTTATTTTCTGAAGAAACTCTCGGGGATTTAGGTTGGTTTGTGTCGTGGCAAAAAGGATTTTTGAAAGAAGAGAATGGTTCAAGAATTGAGGTAGGACTAATCACAGGTTCAGCTTCAGGAGATCTCTTAAATGTGAAACCTTTGAACCTTGGAGAGCCAAAGAAAGATGGAATGGGTTTTGTGTGATTCTGGGTAGAAGGCGAATGGGAGCTGTGATCAGTCATTAAAGCTTGCTTGCTGGTCACTGCTCTAGATCTATTCCTGAGCATAACTTCCTTCTCTGTTGGATAATTCTTAGCACCTCAAAGCCACTGCCCAAAAGAAAAATAAGGGTAAGTAGAATGAAATAGTTTCAGATTTAGCTAAAAAAGAACTAGAGTAATTCATTCATGTCTTAACATATAAATAATTTACAAGGTGTTATAAAACTCACCTGAATTTGTTGGAGTTAGTCTATCCAAGTGATTACCAAAAGTTGCTGCTACTAATTACAGGGTCCAAAGTGGAGCAAAAATACTCTTTTCTTTTTCACTCCCCAAGAACACTATCCATGTGCAGAAACCAGAAAACAATTCACCGATAATCACAGAAACACGCACTTGGGGAATTTAAATGTTTCCTAAATCTCTGTAGCCTCCATTACAGGGTGTTGAAAATAAAAACTGAGGTGCGCTATCTATTGTCTCTTTTGTTAGTCTTTTTCTGCTATTCCATTCACAAGCACAAAGAATCAATTCCCATTAAAATAGCCGGCATGCAAGCTAAAATGATCAGCAGAAAACATGAAGAAAAATACTTCAATATAAAGAAAAAAAGGAAAGCAGTTAATCTATCTGCACAAAAGATCCAGGGTTTGAGGCAGATATGACTAAATTGTTTTGCCAATACCTGAAAAGAAAGAAAAGAAAAAAGCCATAACACAATAACTAGAACTCCTTTTTATCCATCAACTTTCACTTTCTGTTAGTGGGTTTTCATTCTTGCCGTCAGTTTTCACTGTCACTTCCTCTCTTTATTCACTTTCAGCCCTCTAAATTGCAATTTTGCAAAGGAAAGAGAAAAAAGAAAAAGGAGAAAATAAAGAGAGACAGAGACGCAGAGAAAAGTAATCAACTAAAAAACACAAGAAGAGCCTCGTTCTGCACCCCTTTTAAAGAGAGGGATCACGATGATTAGAGAGATTGAGAGACGTGTGCATCAGAATCAGTGGCACACAAAGCAGACCCACAATATTGAACAATGGTGTGCTTGGCATGCACTCTATTATAAACTCTCTCTCTCTCTCTCTCTCTCTCTCGATCTATATCTATTATCTCTATCCGTCCTTTTCTTTCCTGTCTTTTTGTGTTGGGTTTAATCTATTTTCTTAGTTAATAGTTCATATTTTCATGGCAGTTTTGTCTTGGCATTACCATATTCTTGCTGCTATTTACTAGACGGTTACGAATGCTTAGATTTAAAACGCAAGCATCTGAGACTCGGATACCATTTGATATCTCTCTCTCTCTTTCTTTTTTGTATGAGTTTATGTCTTTGCCTGTACAAACTTCGATATCCGACCTGAATTTGGAAACATTGTCAGTGTTTTGAGTCTGAGACTTCAAACATGGCTGTAAAATGGAAAACACTAGGGGCACTAGTATATCGCAATTTATCTGTAAATTAAATGAATTTTGTTTATTAAATATTATATTTAATATCTAAAATAGAAAACACTTCCTTTAGGTCTTGTTTATGTATGGATGATTGCATGTCGTAAAGTTACTTAAAACTCTGCAATCTTTAAAACAAAAACAGAATCCAATTCTCAATTACAATTCATTGATTTTATGAATAAGCAGAAATTGTTTTTTTTTTTTTTCCTTTTGTTTTTTCTTTTCAAGCTTATTGTCAAGTATATTCAGGGTTCTTAATTTAGTAAAATAGTAAAATAAATTGTTTATCAGAGTTTATTAATAAAGATAATAATAAATGCAGCTAAGTAATTTTCGAGATGATGCTTTTAGTATTCCTTTGTTTGAGTCCACCGACATAAATTAATAATTAGTAGTATGTCATTATTATTTCGATTATAAAATTAAATTTAAAAATATTAAATAAAATAATAAGAAATTAAATAATTTAAATATTTTTTAATTTTTTTTAAATTTTAAAATCTTATTAGTGCAATAATACAAAAATATTTTAAAAATATTTATTAATTAATTCTAGTATTATATAAATTAATACTATCAATATAGTTGATATTACTATTTCTTGAATTAAAAATTTATTATATAATATTAAAAATATTATTTTATAGAATTAGAATTATTATTCAGTTAGATTATCAATTTATTACTTAATATAATATTAAAATATAATTAATATATTATTTCTTAAAATAAAATTAGCATTATTATCTAATTAGAGAATTATTTATTAATTAATATTTATTAAAATATAATTAATTTATTTTTTAGGATCAAAATCAGTATTTAATCAGGAATGTAAATTATTAATCAATAAATTAATAGAAAAAACTATAAAATCACATCAGCTTAAATTTTATATGTCAAAATAAATATTTATATATAAAAAATCATATGTTAAAAAAAATTAAATTTAAAAATTAAATATTCACTTAAATATAGGTTTACTAATAATATTTATGTGAGTATTTATGATATAAAAATTCAGACTCTTTCTAATTGTTTTGATTAATTTATAGATTTAATTCTTTAACGAGAAGAGCATCAAATTTGACACTTTAACTTGAACACGGCCCTTAAAAGAATGAATTTTTGGGCTAAATAAATTCACAATTTGTAAGTATTAGATCGTATAAGAAGTATTTACGGACCAAGGCTTCCGTTTGCACATATTCGCATAACTATTTATTTGTTTAATATTTTACAAAATTCTTATATATTATATATGAATATTTTCATTTATATCAAATGTTTAATAATTAATATTTATAAATATACTGCCGTAATCATTATAGAATACACTAATTTAAACTAAATATAAAATTATCAATAATTCTTTTCTCTTTTTCGTATTCCTCTCATTTTCATTACCGGATCTTCTCCCATTAACCGCTGCAATTGAGGAAAGAGGTTGTTTTTGGACCACTAAAGCACAAAATCTGTAGGTATGGAAGCTCTCTCAGGGTTGCAATAAAATTAAGCAGCAGAGGAGAGAAATTTAAGCTCATGGAGTTTGTACCATCACCATGAAAGTGATTGTCGGTTAAAATGAGAAGAGAAAAAGAGGAGAGTAAGCTTGACAGTCCAAGAAAAATGAGAGACATGTTAAGATAATGTTTTAATTCATGTTTATTAACAATTCCTTTTAAAAAAAAAAAAAAAAAACCTACTATTTTCTCTTAGATTAGCAAAAGTATTTGGAGATGTGTGTGTCCGCCTGCGCTCTGTAACGGAGGAGTTCATCATTGAAATCTTTCCGTAATGCATTTCTGAGAATGTCACTATAAAAGAGGGGCCCAAAAGCGAACCTGGCACGTGTACATATCCATTCATGGGGTCCAATTGCTCAAGGATTCTATGTTTTTTCTTTCTTCTTATTATGTATGTATATTCTCTGTCGAGCGATGATCATTTTTTCTTATCTTTTCTCTCTGTTTCTTCACTGAGAAGGTCAAGTGAAGTTATTATAAAGTCTGATATATATTTGTAAGGGTGAGATTCGAATACCAGTACAAAAGAATCCACTCTTATGAATAACAGAGATATCAAAGGGATTAAACGAAATTCCTCAATATCATCAGTAACACAATTTGAAAGCTCTTATGAATAGTCTTCTTATGCTTTCTTTTTTTATAAGTCGTTGAATAGCTTTATTAATTCAGCAAATGAAATTATTTAAAGAATTTGTATTATAATAAACTTATATTTCTGCACAATAGTTAAAATTAACAAAAAAAATTAGTCCAAAGCAAATTTAATTATAGACATAATGTATAATTAGACACCTGGACTTTGATCATTTAGTCATTTTAATACTTTAATTTATAATTTAAATTAGTAAATATCTAAATTATATTTTTATAGTCTATAAAATACTTCTAATTTTTAATTTAATCCGATAGACATCTGAATCTTATTTTATAATAATTTTAAAGCACCTATATATAATATGCGTAGACGTGTTGAATAAAATCATATGTCATCAAATTATATTGAAAGTTAATGTGTTAAAATAATCAAATGATCCAAATTCAAATGTCTAAATATGCATTTGGTCTTTAATATATTACTATAAACTAATAAAGAAATTTAATAAAATTTTGAAAAGAAAAAATTTAATGGCCTAAATGCAATGGCAAACTTTACGAGGGAAGTTATCATTTTCTTTTATTGGAGACATATATTTTTTTTTAAATCCATAAAAGACTCAACAGGCGGTGAATTATGTAACATGAGGTAATTATCTTTTTACATTTTACTATAAAGATGAAATTTCACCAAGTGGGGAGGTGAGAACTTGAACTCAATACTTCCACCGTTCAAGAGTAATCGCTTTTACCACTTGAATTAGATCTCAATTAGCAGTAAATTATATAATATGGATTTATCATCTCTTTATACTCGCTATAAATGTAAAATTTCATCGAGCGATGACTTGAATTCAAGATTTCCACTTTCTAAAAGAGATTACTTGAATTAGCTCTCAACTTTTTTTTATTTATTTATTTTTGATTTGGCTTCACCCAAGGTCTGCGAGTAATTCATTGGTAGAAAAGAAATACAAAATGGAAATACCCAGAAAGTATTCCATTTTTCTCTAATATACTCTTCTGCCTGCACTCTACGTTGTCGTTTCCTCTAAAACACGTCACGTAGTATCAAATTTCAGCTCCTCATTCACTAACTTTAGATACCGTGCGATCGCCTCCGATTATAAATCGTCCGTCTTGAAATGATCGGAATCACAACGTTCTATGGCGCACACAATTCAATAGATGTCAGTCTGTTATCTTCTGCAGAGAAATTCATAATCGTATAGTTCGACTGTTGTCCCTTCCAATCTTCATTCTCTCGTCGTCATCTGTTATTAATAATACTACTGTCTCTGTTTTCTCTTGTCTATATAAAAATGACAGCGTTTTGGTCGGTAAAATAAGTAATGAGAACAGGTAGAGTGGCTTCATATTTTGGACGACTGGTGAGATTTCTTATGCTAGGCCACGTCACTATATTTGGCAATTTCATAATGCTTTAAGCGGCCATTACTTGGTCATGTTATGAGCTAATAATTACAAAAAATTTATTTGTCGCAGAAAGTATTATAATCCATTTAAAATGTTCTAAACTATAGAATATATATATTTGCATGTTTCTCTTTTCTATTTGGTTAATTGAAAGATATTTTAGTCTTTCCATTTTTTAACTTATCAACAAAATTAATAAATCAACTTACCATAACAAAGAAAAAGCAGTCCAAGATGATTTCTAATAATATTAGAAGATTTGTCATAGTGATAGTGATGTAATATTTGAGGTAAATCATAATCCTATAAAAATAAATAATTATTGAGAGAATAAATAAGAAAAATATTATGCTATTATTTTCTTATTATGTTTATAATATTTTTTAAATTCTTTAAATTACAATTTTAATTGATGTTTAGTTTTTTAAAATAATTAAAAATAATTACACTATAAACGTAAAGGAAGAGTTTAAAAAATTACACAGTAAAATTAATAATTTAAGATATTTTTGAAAAAATAAGAAAGAAAGAAGGCAGCGTAGAGGGGTGGTAGGTGGGGCCTTAGAAAGGAACGTTAGCAGATAATTGGGCTGTTTTGGAGAAAAGAGAAGGTATTATTCTCTGGCACAAGTAAAACCCATTACTCTCCAGTTTTGCTCTTTCAGTGACGTCGCGGGACCCGGATTTCTCAGTCCCCGATTATAGTGGCGGGCCCCGTTTCTGTCCCCTCTTTATTCGTATTTCTAATCATTTCTCAACAGACTGACTACAACTAACAGATCCAATGGATAACCCAATCGACACTGATGCAAAATTCAATGAAAAGACTGATTAATTGAATTTATGTCTTTAATATTAAAGTTTTATCCATAATTAAAGAATTCATATTACATATTGTGTATAAGAAATTATTATAAATAAATAGATTATTTTGGTCATTGATTATGTTTTAATAGAGTTATCATTAGTACTAGAAGGAGAGGCTTTCAAATAAAATATTTCGTCCATTTTTAAAAATAAAATAAAATATTTTTTATGTGTTTAATTTAGTACTTGTAAGTGCACGAACCGTTGCTATGGTAATGGTAAGTTCATTACGTGATGTATCTCTCAAAAAACTATCAGACAACTTATTATAAAAACTAATTATCAACGTAAAACAATAAAAATATATCTGAACACTCCAAATCAGTATTTTGAGAAAATAATATTCATACAATAAAATAACTAAATAATAAATAAATATGTAAAGAAAATATAAATGTTTATGATTTAAAATTATATGCTAAAAACAGTATTTAGTATAGCCATTTACTTAGTAATCTCTTTGTTTTATATAAAATGATAATGTGCATTTTTTCTAAGTCACTCAAGCCAATGATGCAACTTAGATTTCTTATACCAAGATAGATTAAAGTAACTTAGATTTCTTATACCAAAATAAATTAAAGTAAAAACGATGTTTCTACTTTTAATCTAAAGATTTTCATAACAAACATTAATACTTATAATAGTAAATCTATAATAATAGATGAAACTAATACAGACATAAAGGTAAAAAAATTATTTATTAAATAAATAAATAAATAACAAGATTCATACAAAAGTAAAATTGCTAAACCAAATACTTATGAATACTAGCTTAATATATTTAACCTAGTGATCATGGTATTAAATAGAAAGATATAAAACAAGACTTAAAATTAAAGTTTCCTCTAGATTCAGAGTTTCTTTAAGTAGAAAGATGATTGGTGCTCATTCTCCACATTTTAAAAAGCTCTTTAGATCTTAAAAAGAGTAATGAAGACTAAATTAAAATGTTTATGGAAAAAAATAATGATAGACAGATGTAGAGAGCAGATCGAAGAGAACTCTCCCCCTATCAGAATTAGATTTTGTAAAGATATGTGTAGAGAAGAGTCATTTTATAAATAAATCTTTCTAGAGATGTATATCTAATATAAATCTATCTAAAAAATAAAATTTTAAATATTTTTATCTCTATCAAATATTATCCTATAAATAATTTCTAATATAAATCTTAATAATTATACAAAATAACTAATTTTTTTTAATATAAATCCTAATAATTATACAAAATGACTAAATTATCCTTAGAGCTTGTAAGCAGCAGCATATGCGTCTTAAACTTAGACTTTGACACGAATATATCTAATTAAGTTTTTTTTATATATTTAACTTTATATTTTTTTAATTAATATTATCTAAAAATAGATAATTAAATTTAAATGAGATAAAAAATTATATTTTTATCTTATTACGATATTACACGGCTTAAGATCGAACGTCGTACGCTCAAATGATAATTATTATTTTTTTTATAGATAAAATGTCCCACGGCTTAATAAATTGCATAGGCTAGGGCCAGCTATTGTGTTGTGACGAGAGGAGGTGGAGTATGTAGAAGTAGGACCCTGAATGGTTGAGCATTGATGATTGTGAAGGTATCCCACATAGGGTTAGGGTTAGGGTTAGGGTTAGGTTAGGTCACTTCAAATATGAGTTTTGTATTTTAGCTATCTTTTTATCATTTTAAGCTCATTATACTACATCATACATAATTAATGGTTAATTACAAAACCTTCCTTCCAGATTTCAATGAAAAGAAAGAAAAAGAAAAACTAAAGATGAGTTTTAAAAAAATGTCTATTATATTTTCACATGTAAATATATACATAGTGTTTATACATGTATAATTAATTTTTTTTTTTGTAATTAGGGATAAAATTTTATTGAAAAGGCATATATTACATAAAAATTGCATATTTTGAATTACTTCTGTCTGTCCTTTGATGGTCTTACTTAGTTCTATATTTTTTCTATTGTATGGATTATTTATTAATTAAATAATAGTCATTCATGATCATTATTCATGACATGAAAATAGAGGCATACAGTAAATTTTTGTTATGTTCATTCAATGGGGTCCTTTTCGAATAGTGAAAGCAATAAAATTATTATTATGCAAGTCCTTACATTCATAGCAACCGCTACCATTGGGTGCATGTCAACTTGTGACGAGAGTGACTGCACCAAAACTATGTTCTTCATTTTTTTTCTTTGTTTTCTTTTCAGATCGATTAAATATTTGTTATTGGGATTTTTTTGGGCAAAAAAGTGTACATTTTGTCACATTAAGTCGCCAATGGAAAGAATAATTAGCTGACATGAGCCATGGACCCTCCGATATGGTTTTTATCTGTCTTTTACTTTTTCAAATGAAGGAGGAGAGATAAAAGGTGGAGTGAATTAAATTTGAATTAGCGCCTTTATTACGTAGAAGGTGTCATTAAAATTTCATTGATCACCCATAGCTGTTCATTTCCAGTTTACCCATATTATGCTTAAGAAATTTGAATTTTAACTGTTGATATAGTTACTATTACATTATATATACAATCTAATGCTTAGATAATTGATAACATGAAATGTTAGGTATTAAAGGTGTATACACAAGCCATTACATTGAAAAAGAAAGAAACAAGGAAACTTTATTATCATAAAATTACTATACACGTTTTCTTGGAACTGCGATGATTTTTATTTTGAGTCATAGAAATTTTGTAGTCCCAAAGGACCCACAACTTTGGATAGCAAAAGATGCATAGCCGTGGCATTTATTGATTTAATAGGTATCAGTAAAGCGACACTCAAGTTAATGGAGCATCTATCTAACCCTATATTTGACAAAAGTGTAGAGCTCTCACGTCCTTCTGAAGCATCAATTCAGCTCCTAATTTTTGCACAGATGCCTAATTTAGTGGACAGACACAGTCATCTTTCTATACTAAGATGGTTGGAAAAGATTAGCTAAGCTTCATGTCTTTACTGTGAACTCTACCTTTTTTCTTTTTATTTATTTATGCATCTCAGTATTCAATACTAATATACCTATGCGTGAAAATATTTCATTTATACAAATTGGCTTGTGGATTTTAGTGCCATGTGACAACCCCCAATTGAGAGATGAACTATTTAAGACCCATTTATTTTGTCTTCCTGCTGAAGTTGTGACTGATGACCCCACCGTTCCCATCAACCGAGTGGAGAGGTGTCTCTTTCGTAGTATTAAGTGTCATTATGCATAATTCAATCAAGAAGAAGTTGGCTGGCAAATAATTTTGAGATGTTCTAATGCAGAGAAATCATTTGTTTATGGACCAAAGCACCAAAAAGGGCTCTCTTCAAGCTTTGATTTTTAACAGGATAGGATGAGAATGGAGTTGGCACCAAGTAGGATGATATGATGTCTTCAGATGGGAATGTTTTGTCCTTTCTGCTGAGATAGAATGGAGAAAAATCTTTGCCATTTGTTGCTCCCATGACATGCCAACTAGAAGGATTTTGCTGCTGTATTCTCATCTGCCAGATAACCAACATTTTTTTGACCGTTGAGAAATAGCAGCGCTAATCCTATGACCTACTAAATAAAATAAGCAACTTCTGACAAGGAAAAATCATTGCTATGATATCATTTGAAATCCGTAATCTCTTGCACTAACAGCATAAAATGATCACTGATGACTAATCCACTGATCAGCACTACAAATTTTGGGAACCTTCACCTCTTTTCTGCTGGATTTATACACTTGAAGTTCAATTATTCAATGAAAAATTAATGACTGCAAATTGCAGATCAAATGTGGATTCCTTTCAATTTCAACCATGAAGCTGCAATGATAAGAGAAGATTAATATCTCACGAATGTCATAAAGTTTACAGATATTCTTGTATAATAAATAAGAGACTACAAAGGACAACCAAAATGAACCAAGATTCCCCTAAAAATTCAGCTGAGTAGAAAGTGTTGTTAGTACCATTGAGGCTCTGTCATTGTTTGACTTTCCTATCATTTCTACCTCTCTTTCTGAATTCTCTCTTTTCTGTGGTGTACTGCTTCTTAATTAACAAATTGCACATTGCTGTTTTCACAGCTTCAGCAGCTGCTTGAAACACTTTTTCATCAATGAACACACTGCCCTGCAACTTCTCTAGTAGTTTCTCTGCCCCAGGTACTTCATTATCTCCCAACACATGTAGCTCACCGTCAGTGGAATCAGGAATGCTTTTTGTGAAACCAGAAAGAACCCTTACTCGAGCCAAAGAATTGTGATCAGAACCTTGCAATTTAGAGACACCAGTTACCATCCATATTAATTCTGCAGAAGAGCTACTCCCCAAGCTTGTAGGAATGAAGTTTTCTCCCATGACAAAAACCACCTACAAGAAGTCAGACCAGAAGGTATAGAAAATTCATATCTATGTCATGTGCTCAATACTATTACATGGTATAGGTGCTCTCTCATTTTTAAGCTCATACAGCTTCTATCTTCCAGAATTTAATTTTCAGATCCGGTGAAAGTTCATTGCAAATGGACATCAACATAAATGTTTGGCACCTCTAAGTAATTTACAAGTTTAAGGCATCTATTCAGCTGTTTAGATGGCAAGAATGCCATGCTGAACTGGATAGAGCAAGCCAATTCAGCTCAGGAAACACATCCAACAAAACTGCGTAGTGTTATACTACAACTGCTAATAGTACTCGAGAAGCTAGAAATTAGGATCCTCACCTTGATCACATGGAGGCTTTGGGAATCAAGATCACAGCTCAACAGCATTATTCCTTGCAAGCTAACATATATTATGGAAGAAGTATCAAGACACTAAATCAAAAGATTCACATTTCAATTAAGAGAAGATTAATAAAGAAAGAAAAAGGAAAGCAGAGTGCTCAGAAACTTGCCTTTGAATAGCCACAGCAACAAGATTATCATTTGGAATTGTGCACAGATCAGTGACTGCAGAACAGTCCTCATCATTCTTGCTAGAGTCTAGACATCCTGTCTTCATTAAGGGAAAATGAAGTGAGTTAAATAATCAGGAAACAACAAAGGCAATACGATTATATATATATCCATGGAATTTCCAGATTCATCACCAACAGCAATTGAGTTGTGATATGAACAACACTCACCACCTTATGGCATGACACAAACAAAATGACTAATATCTAAACTTACTAAATGCCAGAAAGAGAAAAGTCCAACCTAAGTTTTAATATTGACTTGATCAATATGATAACTCTTTCATGGTAAATTTACATTTCCCATTTGACATAACTTCATCAACCAAAGCAAGTAAACATTTAAAAAACTATGGAAGAGGTCAATGAGACTCTAAGAAACCTCTAGGAAAAACTTATAACAAAAGACGTACCTTAGCACCAACTTCACAAGTATCAAGAAGACGACCAGCTGTAATGTCCCACAAGCGAACCTGCATATATAGTAAGAATCAACTAGTATTCCAGACTTTGCACATTTAAGTAAACGAATGCATTTGATTTAAGTCATGTTAAGACACTATGTAATGAATCCTCACAGTAGAATCACCGCTGCCTGAGACAAGAAGACCCTGAGGGTAATCCGCAGCCCAAATAAAGGCAAGGCAGGAGACAAATCTGTCATTTGATACATGAAAAGGGACAAATGTCATTCTAGTCACTGACAGGAATTTAAAAAAAAAGGAAAGTAAAATCAAGTGGATCAGGCTACTGTGCAACATGAAATATCCTAATATAGGTAGCTAAGAAGCACTACGAAAACCAGGTCTCAGTTCTGTTCTGCAAGATTTAACTTTGAGTCTTGTCCTCTGATATCATGTTCCAGTTCATAATAATGTGTATAAAACCAACAATAATCCAAGATATATGATCATGAAAACTCACTCACTCCGTATGACCAAGGCAAAAACTTTGAATTTCATGAGCTCCATCTAAAGTTTTCTTTGGGAACACAGTAACCTGTAATAGGAATAGCATGATTTAAACTCGTAAAAAAGTTAAGCCAAAAATTCACCTCAATTAAAAAGTCAACTCACACGAATCTTAAAATCCCGATCTGCACTAACAATAAAACGTCCATCTGGTGAAAACTCCTGCAGAATGTACATATTAATTTGAAGACAGTGTAGCTCCCCGGCTAAATCATGATGGCCAGAATCACTGAAAGATCCCAAATTGAGAATTAACTCACCAGGCTAGTAATGATGCTGCAGTAATGAGCAAGCAAAGGTGAAGCCTTTTTATTGACTAGAGATTGATTTCCTTCAAGCTCATGCAAATCGACAACCCAAACAACTCCAAATTTATCAGCAAAACAAACATACAGCCCATCATTGCTTATTGCAACTGCACTCACTCTTTTCTCTGAGCACCTGTCAGCATTTAGAAATAATTAGGTATAGTACATCTCAGTAAAACTATGCGCTCATCAAATTAGGTTAATACATTTCTAAGAAACCCAAGAAATCTACTAAAATAAGCAGTGTGAGCATTGCTCTTTTTCCTGCTTCTGAGGTCAACTGGAGGTACAACTGTTCGAAAAATAAAAAATACTTTAAGAGACCGGAAGAATAACTCACACGGAACTAACGCAGCCCCAAGAATCAGTAGACCAAATGTTGACAAGTTTATCATCACCAGCTGATACAAAAAGCTTCCCATTTGCACTATAACGAATAGCTCTTATTGAATCCTTATGCAAAGGCTCACTTGAATTATTATCCACTAAACATACACCGCAACCTCCTCTGCATAGTAATAACAATAACGCTAATGTTTAAGAAAACGCGTTTATAAATTGCTAAAAGAAATGGATGATTGTATGCTTACTGGAGGTCGAAGACCCGGAGGTCCGATCCAACTGCGACTGCAACCGAATTTTGGGTGGGGTGTACAGAAATTAGGGCAGGAGCTACCTCAATTTCTTTGTTGTTTTCTGCTGCTTCAATCTGAGTGTCTTCTATCTCCATGTTCAAGCTCAACTGGTAATGGAAGTCTTGATTATTTTTAGGGTTTTTGTGGCTGATCAAGATTTTCAGGGTTCAGTGTGCGGGCTTTTTGAAGAACTTTGAATGTAAACGAAATGAGCCCGTTATAGGGTTCCAGGACTTCATTTTAAGCCAACAGCCTTATGAGGGCCCAAAGAGCTTAAAATTGATATTAATAATAGTATATAAAATAAACAGATAAAGTTGTTTCAAAAAAGAAAAAAGATAAACAGATAAAGTTTATAATGCTAACTTATGATTTGGCACTTTATATTTGAGATATAAAAGTATTAATACTAAATCAACTCATATAATTATATTTTTATATAGTTTCACGTAAAAATTATATAAATTATCACAAAAATTAATTTTACAACTGATATATTTAATAGTATTATTATAAATATATCTAAATTCTATTAATATAAATTTTAATTAAGATAAAAATAAAAATAAAAATATTATGATTCATTATCATAACGAAATGTTTAATCAAATATTCAGTTACCTAAATATTTCTTAAAAATTTATTTTATATAAATATTTACAATATTAAAAAAGCATAATAATTACTCTAATAATGCCCAAAAAAATAGATTACTCCCTCAAAAATGAAAACACTAAACTACTAAGATTTAAATGATAAGAGTTGCACTTCAAGCGTAAAGTTGTGAGCTATAAAAGGATGAAATTAAAAGAAACAAATAAATGATAAAAATAGAATTTGAAATATACATATACGAGCAACATTTTTCATCTTCTAAAAACAACTTAGATAATATGTGGCGTGGCCCCTGGCTTTTGGTTATCTAAAATGGAAAATATAAGCACCAGGGGAATGGCACTAAGAATAAATTCATCCTCGTTAACAAAATTGTTGAACATGAATATTTAACTACTATAACTTCTACTCCTTGGCCACAAATTTACAATTACTTCAAATGTATTGGGCGGAAAGAATAAAAAGAAACTGGTTGACGAATAATTTGTTCACTTACTTCAAAAGTAAAGAAGAAAAGAAGAACAGAAAAAAACAAAAAAAAAGGTTCCTGTTTACTAAAATTTCATGTACCACTCATCAGTTAAACTGCTTCAGAACCTTCAGCGTTGCCCTCAAAATAGGAGTTTCTCTCAAAACTCCCAAGGATCAAGAGCAAACAAGGACAAGGATCAAGAAGCAAGGAAGGCAGGGCGAAAAAGTTACATTCCTCGTCTCCTAAAAACTGAGGGACATCTTTCAATGCCTTGACAAGAGCATGATTTTCACAGCAATGCAACAAAAATGACAAATGAAGACCAGGAACCTAGATTCTCAGTTGTGCACATCCAAGAATTGTGCCTCGGCACCTTGACATGGGAGCTGCCTGTCGCCAAGTTGGTCTCTCACCCCCAACTGCCAAGATATCAACATCAGACATTGGTTTGATATCCCAATTCCATCTATCTGGGCCAATCACCCCTCCAATCACATAGATATCATCCCCCAGTCCAGTCATGGCAAATCCAATCCTTCTGCGGAACTCGGAAGCTGACACCACTACCTTCCTGACTTTACCCTCCTGCTTGCATATTAGTCCATGGCTCATCACATACAAGGCACCATGAACAACTGCCATTGGACCTTGTAGCCAATTATAATCTTCAACTGTCCATCCAGCCCCTACATTGTCCAATACTTGCACTGCTGATAAGCCCTTGTGCAAGATGTGCACCTTTCCCCCAATAACTATTCCAGAACATGCCGAGTTGTGAGTTCGGTGCAGATCAGGTATCGGGATCCAGACATCTTTCTCTGGATCATACATTTCTGCTTGAGATATTGACTTTCGACAACTGGTGAAACCACCTGCAACAACTATCTTCCCCTTCAAAACACAGCAAGCAAACATTGCACGCGGCACTAGCATGGATGCACGGAGGGCCCACTGTCTTATTACAGGATCATATGACCAAACTTCATTGGTCGCAAAGTTTCCATCCTGGTCGCCAGTCAATGGGTCTACTGCATCACTACCACCACCAAGTACATATAGTTTTCCTGCAGTCGAGACAACACCAAAGTGGGCAAGGTGCCTGATTTTTGAGGGCAGAACAGGAAGAGTAATCCAAAGGTCTCGAAGAGGATCATAAAGCTGCCACAAATTCTCAGGTTCAAAAGCACACACGCATAGTAGATCTTCTGCTGAACCAACCTCCTGTCGGGCCTTGAATAGCTCAGGACTACGAATGGCAGATCGCCATGAATGAGAGACAAGTTCTAACTTGGGATGGAGGTAAAAGGGAACCCGTGCAATGCACCTGATAGCAATGGCATCTGGAAGACCTTCAATCAGCTCAGACATACTAATTACTGTTTCACCTTATCTCAAATAATTCTTCACTGGTGAACTAGTTGGTAGACTGGTGAGATAGGTAGACTATCTGGTACAGTAGAATGAGCAAGACGGTTAAGCAAAAACCAAGTCATAGCTGAGCAATTTCAAAATTAGTGTACTCATAGAGATACACATGAATATCTACAAAAATGAGATTACTGCATTTGTGTTTAGATAGCATTTTAAAAACATTTGAAAGACAACAATTTTAAATAGCAAATAACCAAAATTCCACAATGGTCATCCTTGACATAGTTACAAAAAGGACTAGAGGATATTATCATCTCATTTATTCCAACTTTAATAAAACTCACCTATTATTAAGTCATAGATCTAACAAATCTGACCGAATAAAACTCTAGGTGCAACTTTTAAAAAAGTTAGAACAACCAAACCAGAAAGGGAAATGAAAACAGCATGGCAACACATGCATGATAATAAATAATGGAAATCTCTAACAATGTCTTTTTATATCATTCGAAAGCTCAAACTGATAAAATAAATTATGTCATAATCTTTTAATCCTCACAATTCCCTGTAAGCATATGCAGCAGTAAAAATAAGTTCATCTTTGATCCTGCATCATCTTGAGCAAACATTTCTCTGTTGAAGGTACCCTAGGATTTCTATTTGCCTTCACAGTGTAGAATCTATTTGGAAACTGAATTTTAATCCTATAACCGCCCAATAAAACCATGAAAAATTATCAAAATCCTACAAGATATGCAACCAAATGTGTATATTTCAAGGGGGTGTTATGAACTCCAACTTTGTTTAATAAGATGAGACCCTTTAAAGTGCCAGGAATATCATCTGATAACTAGGTTTCATGG
Source organism: Ricinus communis (assembly GCF_019578655.1). NCBI lineage: Eukaryota > Viridiplantae > Streptophyta > Magnoliopsida > Malpighiales > Euphorbiaceae > Ricinus > Ricinus communis. The sequence continues at coordinate 6,308,573 of NC_063256.1, read as the reverse complement.
GATAAGCAATACACATTTCATATTTTCAATGCAGCAATAAAACCGCAAGCATAAAACAGTCACCTCTTTGATGGATTGATGATGCATATGTTAACATTATAGCAAGAGAAAATTACAAGTCAACCAGCAGATTACGTAGTAGAATCTTCAAAGGGCAGATGAATATCTATAAAATGAGAGTATTGCATTCGTGTTTAGATAGAATTTAAAAAACATTTGAAAGAACAATTTTAAATAGCAAATAACCAATATTCCACAATGGTCATCCTTAACTAACAAACAGAAGAAATACAGTGAGAGCATTTTATCTTCTTGGAACTATACTTGTCTTGGGATAAGAACTTCGAGCAGGTGAACTTCTTGTCTAGAACCTTATATAGCCATTCAATTCTTAGAAACTATTAAGTATATTTGTAACTTGTGAAATTCATGATACTAACAAGCATTTGTGCTCCTGTAGTTTTGCAAGTAAAATAGCATCTAGCACACCGACTATGGTATTTCATGGAAATATTAGAAATCTGCTGAAGTAAGGAAAACAATTGTAACAACCTCAAATCTATCATCTATATTTTAAATCCTGCAAACATACACCTATATGCTTGCATCTTTAATTACTGAAAATCAAAATAAATCTCAAGAACCATAAATACAATTCCGCTCAATGAGTATTCTTCTGTTAATTTGACTTCTAAGTAATTAGAAATGTTTGTATGAACACATCGTTAACTCGTTATGATTTTTTTCACCATAAAAACTGAACTTTATAACACTGTCAAAAAAGTAAGTTTTCCAAACAACTGCATTTAAATAGGATGAATAGTGCTCTATTCAAGACATTGGAATGGCAAGAATATTATGTGTCAATAGTATCCATAAAACATAACATACAATAGCTAGTAATGAATTACTAAAAGGAACCAGAAACTAATAATATTTTAGAACTACTTTATCAAAAGAAATTCTTTAGTTGAGATTTTTTGGGTGAAAAGAAAGTAGGCTTTTCTGATTATACACAACTTAATCAAATCAGCAACAAAAACAGCTATTCAATTAACTGAACGAGCAGATATAAAAGGAATTCAAGTACAAATTGGGAGGCGTCTTGATGAAAAAATGAACGAATCAATTCACATCCCAAATTATGAACTTCCATTCAGAACAAATAAGAAAATAAGATTTAGAAACAAATGTGCATAATGCTTATCAAATACAAGCATCATGCTCCAATATTCCCAACTGTTCAGTCATCCAAAATTTCTAGGAAGCTTAACTCTGCCATGATCTCCAATTCACATAATAATCATCAGCTTTTCTTTAAACACATCCACAAAATTGGGTTGCCATTGCAAGAAAAAAGAAATAGAGTATCATTTATGTGGTGGGATAGAGGGAGAAGATGAACCACACTACAGAAATGAACAAATGAATGATACAAAGGAAGAACAGCAAAAGCAGCAACACTAAACCTAACTAAATGATTAAATGAGCATTAGGAACTATATTATACTCTCAGAAGTGCTCAAGAGATTTGGATTTAAATTCAGTGTTACATTGAGACAACCACTTCTCAAACAATCTTCTAACCTCCATTGAAGTACACAAGAGAGCTTCAATCCAATTAATATTTACTTCCAAACTTCTACAGTGTTTAAACACCTTCATTGTACATGGGATTGGATGAATCCCAGGCAACCAGAATTGCAAGTATCATCATGCTCAAAGCTTGGGCTTCCTAAACCAAATATAGGTCATTCAACAGCAGAAAACAGCAAATTAATGACAAAGATGCAGACATATGTAGGTATTTGTAAAACTGATGCATAAATCATATAAAGCCTCTTATATTTTACCAATGATTCTATGTATACTGACTATGCAAAACAGCAGAGTCCAAAAGACTGAGATATCAGAGATGGTATTTGCAATGAATTCTTAAGCAGATCCATTCACAAATACACAGAATTGATTGATCATGAAGATTCTACACACAATTTTGACAAATAAAAATATCTTAAGCATTCAACACTTCAATTTCATTTAAGGAGAAAAGCCAGTATGCAAAACCAGAAATCTAATTTCTCACATGCACATAAACTCATAAAATTGACAGGAAAAGGCGAAATCTCAATCGCCAATAAAAGTACAGCGTTTAACACATGCAAATCGATGTCAAACTCTGGACTTTTCCATTAACATAAAAACGCATTTCGAAACAATAAACAAAAGATAAAACAAAAAGTAAAGGCTGTGGGAAATCAGTCTAACAATTTATTCAATTAGAATGCAATTAGAAGACAAACACTCCAAATTGAAAATCAGAACACCCAAATTCAGACCCAGAAACCAAAAGGAAAAGAATACACACAGCGTGGCACAAAAAAAGAAAAGAAAAGAAAAACAAGGAAAGAGCAGTTTCTTAACTTAAAAGGCAAAATCCAGTTCGAATTTAGCAAAAGAAATAATGGGTATTCAAGAATTTCAAAATCGAATCAAAAGTGAAAGCGAATTATACATCAAAATGAGTCCTAATCCTACAACCGTTTCCTTAAACAAGAAGAGAGAGAGACACAAAAGACACAAGCTTTACCTGAAAGGGGAAGAAAAAAGAATTGAGAAATTTTGTTGTGTCGCTTAGATTTCAATAGCGGAAGGGAGACAGGGAGAGAGTAGCGTAGGATTGCTTGAGAGAGAGAGAGAGAGAGAGAGTAATTTTAACAGCCAAAGAAAAGGCAAAAGTTACAAAAACAAAGCTTTAATAGTAATAGAGATTATAGAGAGAAAGAGTGAGATGTTTGTTTGTTTTGTGTTTTAATTTTTCAGCTTTAATCAATTAAAAAAATCTCTTCTCTAATTATAATTATAATTTGTTTTCTTCTAATGTTGCTTGCCCTAATATCAGAATATTCCCACTAGCCCCTTTTCTCTTACCCTGCAAAAAATGGCATTTTTGTTATTGCTGAAACTGTTTTATGTGTGCTTGGTCGACACGTTCTCTGCACGTGGTTTAACTTCAATTGCAGCAATAGAAAGTTATACCCCCTTATTTTGATTTTTTTTTTAAAAATAATTTATTGACCAAATGAAAACGACCAAAGCAGACTCAGTTACATCCCACAAGTAGAGGCTGTTCTTGACAAAGTTACACTTAGTTAGGTCTATGCAATTTGTTCCTGTCTTTGTTTGGTTAATTGAAGCTCAAACTTTTGTTTTTTTTGTCAGTTTTTATACAGAGATATGTAGTTATTAGAGAATCAAAACAGTTTATTCTCCAAGATCGCTAAATTTTCAAGGAGCTTCATCGTCTGTCATTATCCTGTGAAGCCAAAGTGTGGTTAATGTATTCTCCATTCTTGACTGCAATCGCCACTACTTTCGAATAGTACCTTGCTGTCTTTCTTTTACTTATTTACTAGTCATTGTTAGCGTTTTTTTCTTTTTTATTTAATCTCCCTGTCAAAATAAACCATCTAAACCCTAATCCTGTAAAATAATGAGTTTCATTTTTTCCATTACAAGTTTCCACCAATTGATTGGTCAAACAATCCACGGAATTTTTATTCCTTGCCAGAAGCTTCTTTTGACAATGATTATATGTTGAAGTGGTGACTAAATGTCTATGTGCCAAATTTGCATCATTTTACGGTTTAAATCAAGAATCGGTTTTATTTATTCATTTTTAAGTACCGGAAGCAATACATACAATCAAACCCATTATAATACTGTTCCGGCAAAAGTTTATAGGCATAGGACATACCCGTCCAAGAACATAAACAAAAACAAAAATGCAATACAGGAATTCTATGTGTATAATTAACTATAAATATATAATTAATGCTGTAGCAAAAGATCAACAGATCAAGGTCGCTCAGAAGGCCGAAGCATACGATGCGACGAAGAGCAAGAAGAAGAAGAAGAAAGAGGATGTCGACTTCGTGGAATTTCCATCAGATGTTCCATTATCTGTTGTTGGTACTGTTTTGGATCCACCGTTCCCTGCAACAATACACCACCCAACTGAACATTGGTGCTAATAGAGCCACTGATTAAAACTGTTTACTAAATTTAGATATAATCCAAGAAATTAAGCTTCATAATTATATTCAAGCTGAATTTTTGACTGGGTGTGTGTCAAAATTGAGCAATTTTAGCTGATTTTTGAAGTAATAGATTTTGTTAATCTAATTTCTGGGGAGAACTAAATTCAATTCCTCCTTTTCTTGTGTGTGTCAAGAATGTCAAGTGGCTTTTGATTCTGACGAAGATAATTAGAAACAAATTTATACCTGTAGAAGGAGAATCTGGTGTTCCTGATGGAGAATCGGCAGGTGAGGAGGCTGTTAATACATTATAATAAAATGAATTAGCTAAGAGCTTTTTTTTCTCCAAATTAGACTACAATCAAAAGAAAGAAAAGCAATCAGGAAAATTGACAATTTCTTACCAGTACCACCACAACGGCTAATAGGTGGAGTCTGGACGTTGCAAGTAGTAGGGAGAGCCAGAGCTTGAGTTTGATTAACATTGATACCAAGGGAAGAGGCACCGCCATTAAGCACCTCACATAAACACTGAGGCTGTGACCTAACCACACTGGCAAGCTGTGTGCAACACTGTGAAGATGGGGTCGATGAATTTCCTGTAATGTAGTTTAGGCAAGGAGACATGCTTATCAGCACATTGGTGCAGCTACTTGACTGTGCCTTTACTCCCCCTGCGCACCATGTCGCAGCGACAGCAAAGGTAATGAGTATGATCTCCATCCTCCTGGCTTCCATTTTAGGAAACTGCTTAAAGACTAGAGCGTTCGTGGAATTTGGAATTAATATGTAAAGCGACAAAGGCTGTGAATAATGTATGTAACTTCAAATGTTTGTGTTTTAAGGGAGATGAAATGGGTTTTGGGTTTTATAAAGGGAAGATTGTGAAGAAAAGAGTGGCAACTGGGTAATATGGTTCACCAACTTTTCCTACTTTTATTAACAGAAACTTTGGTAAACAACTTAACTAGCTAAGTTTGAGATTTTTACGAACTTATATTGTTATTAGTAAAGCTAAGACTTATGTCTCTCTCTCTCTCGTCTGGTCAGCTTTTTGCATTGCTTCAAAGAAAGCATTTGTGACATAAAAATGGAACTCTGATGCTAATCTAAAATGAAGCTGAGAAGATTTACATTATACCTACTTCCTTTCTTTCTTTCTTTTTCTGTTTGTTACAATAGGTACTTTCTTTGTGTGCAGAATGAAAATTCACTATACAACTCTTATTATTGCATATTTAACATGCCACTAATTGCCAATCAATGACAAGGGTTTGTGATTGGTTTCATTAGTCCATCCTGTTTACTCATTTACTATTCATTATATTTTAGAAACTGATACCATTGCAAGTTTATTGGATCTTAGGCTATATTATGGATCCATTTGGATGGTTAGCCCATAGATTCTTTCAGTCCATATGTATGAAATTGGGTGGTTGTAATCATTATTGCTTGACATGATTACGGTAAGATGCGTACCAGCTTGCTTTTGGAGTGTGAACTTGACATGGGCTGTTTACTTTATTGCAATTCAAAGTTGGAGGTCAAAGGATTATTATAAAATGAAAAATTGGTCAACTATTCAATTTATGCAGATCGACCAATTGGCAAATTGCAATTTTTATAGTCTGTTTCAAATTGCAATTTCTGTGAGCAGGTTATGTTTGATTTACTCCTAAATTGGGAATATATTGCAATGCTCGGACAATTTATTTATATTTAAGTAACTTGAATTTAAGTAGAATTATGTCTGATTTTGAGCATAATGTTTCAGTGATTATAATTCTATTTGTTATTTCAGAAACAAAACTGAAATGGATTTCTTGTTTTCCTCTTTTTAGATGGACCAAACAAAACCTTATTGTTGGTGGTTTCTTAAATACTTGTCTTGGCTACTTTCATAATATGCTGCAGTTCACTAAAATGCATATTTTACTAAAGAAATTTCAGTAATAAAATCAGAGTAATAGTAGCTTCTCATTCATGCAACCATTTCACACATAATACATCAGATAAACAATTCAATAACACTAACTCCACAGGATTACAAGTTCATAATATATAGCTGCAGATAGTAATAGTAGTACAAGCTCCAACTCTTCATCTAAAACTCAAAATCTAATGACATTTGAAGCACAAGAAGCAGTGAAAATGGTGAAAATGGTGAGATGAAGTTGAATCCTTGTGATGCTTGCAGCTGATGTGCCACCTGCTGCTGGGACTATCTTAGAACCACCTCCTACATTCATTTATTGGAATAGTAAATGATCACTAAAATGTCAAAATAACTGTCCTGTCAGTTAGAGAACATTTTGTTTTCGTTTGTGATTGGACTGTTACTTCATACCTGCAGGAAAGCTTGGAATTGATGGTGTGTTTGGAGTTTCAGGTGTATCATCCGAAGAATCTGCTGGAGGAGTCAACGGAGAACCTATTGGTGATGTTGCTGGGCCATTATTGGCAGCTGAAAAAGAAAAAAAAAAAAGTAATCAACCAAGTTCAAACCAATATATCTGTACCAAAATTCTTCTTATACAATATAAACTATTAGAGCTGTGTACCGTTGCACTGGCTAACTGGTGGTGTCTGCACATTACAAGCTCCGGGGAGTGACAGGGCAAGTGTTTGGTTAATGGTAATGCCTAAAGATGAGCCGCCGCCATTAAGCATTGCACAGAGACACTGTGGCTGAGATTGAACAACGGTAGCCAGTTGTGAACAGCATGAAGATGATGGGGTTGAGGAATTTCCTGTGACATAATTTAGGCATGGGGCTAAGCCCATGAGGGCACTGGTGCAACCTGATTGAGCGACGGCTCCATGACAAATCATCATCACGAGAACCAGAAATGCAATCATTTCAACCCGTTTTAAAGCCATTAGGATTTGCTGAATTTCTGACTAGGAAAGATAGCTAGAATGAAGATTGTTAGATTTCTGTGTATGAGAATACAGTAGAGTGAAGCTTGACAGTAGGATTTATAATCTTAAGATAGTGTGGATGAGAATCCGTTAGTTATATTTGGATAGCCAACTTTTTACTAATCTGGGAGTTATTTGGTACAAATGTTCTAAAACGCTCAACCATACTTGCTACTTTGAGAGCTAAGTTTCTTATATGCCTAAAAATATAAAGTTCTATAGTCTGGCTTGTTTGTTTTGACCACCAACTTTTTTATGATATTAGGAGTTGTGAAGTGTTAATTTTGAGGTATATGTTCAAATTTATGACTAAGTTGCCAGCCCAAGACTTTTAAATTGGGATTGTTTGATTCTGATTTAATTAATATAATTCATTTGATCAGCGTAGAGCTTCTAAGAAAGCACATTTATCAGACTGAGGAAGCTACTGCAATGCTGAACACAGACATCCAGTTCAACTTGCAATCACAAGTAATTGAGATGATAAAATTTTCTATTTTGGAGTTTATATTTCAGTAAGCATGTAATATTCTATTATTCACTAGAGTTCATATATCAGCAAGCATGTAGACATAAAGCAAGAGCTGAGATTTAGCTGTTCCTGGAGTCTCAAGTGATCTGTATTAGCCTGCCAAACGTTTATACTGGGTATTGATTGTCCCAGTCAATATCTAAATGCAAAATATTTTGGTTTCGAACAGAAAGGGGAGAACTTAGTATAGGTTTACTAGGCATGGGCCCTGTAACATGTTATTTGACAGTTACTTTTGGTTAGTAGATACCCATATTCTCCAGTTCCAGGAAAGAAATTTGTATTTGGAATTGGAAGACAGAGTGTAATGTAAAGGTTCAGTAGAGTTTTCTCATTCAAAATCTGGCCAAATCACATGAAGTTTACTTTTCTCATAAGCACTTTGGTATTCTCTTTAGTTCTGCAGCTTTTAGCAAGTTCACACTGCAAACGACTCAAGTCATATTTCCACTTTCTTCTAATTCTACATGACCTTTAGAAACTTTGAACTATTTCTTATCAAAGTTTTCTTGCATACCCTTTTTCTACTGTTTATTTTATCATTTTGTTCTTAATCTCAAGGAGGAAGAATAAGAAGCCTTTGTTCTTATCTTCCAAGAAAGTCTGAGGACCCCTCAATTCATTTTTCATTAAACAACCAAACAAATGATAGAGTCACACTTCTGCTCATGGAAGCACTAACTTTAACAGATTAGAACAGATTGGAGAATAGAATTATAATAAATACTAGTACGGCAGGCAACAATTCACTGTGGAAGATTCACTCTCAGGATTTGCCAACAGTTTGAGCTGCACCACACAATGAAGAGACCCAAAGGAGCATGAATAGGAGGGGAGAATTCCTCGACCAAAGCTTAAAACCTGATGCTATCTGAAGCACATGAAGCAATGAAAATTATTAACAAGTGAGATGAAACTGCATTCTTGTAATGCTGGCTTCTGATGTGCCACTTGCTGTTGGGACAGTCTTGGACCCAGTTCCTGCGATCATCCATGAAATTATATAATTAATATCAATTTACTTACAAAAATTTCATTAGAACATCAAATTTTGGTGGTAATTGATAAGTTTTTACCTTCAGGATTTCTTGGCAATGATGGTGTATTATCTGCAGAATGACTGACTGAAAAGGTTTATGGACCATTGGCCCCTGATTAAGGTAAAAAAAAATTACATAGTTTATCCAATATAATCAATATTCTTGTTATTCTGTTACATACTATGACAAGTAATTACATAGATAAGCTGATTGTTAACATACCATTGCACCGACTAACTGGTGGTGTTTGCATAATACAAGCTCTTGGGAGTGATAGAGCAAGAGTTTGGTTTATGCTAATGCCCATTGATGAGCCACCACTATTAACCAGTGCATAGAGACACTGCGGCTAAGATTGAACAACACTAGCAAGCTGTGAGCAAGAGGAAGATGATGGGGTTGAGGAATTTCCCGTAACATAGTTTAAGCATGGAGCTAAGCCCATGAGAACTCTAGTGCAGCCTGATTGAGCAGTGGCTTCAAGACAAAGCATCATCACGAAGACCAGCAGTATACCTAATTGAACCCCTTCTGATGCCATTTCGATTCTTCGGATTGTGGAAAGGAAGAAGGCTAGAAATGTTCAATTGTTATTCAAGCTCAGGAGAACCGTTCTGATTCTTGGATTTTTTGAGTTCAGGGTGAAGCCTGATAGTGGAATTTATAGATGAAACTAACATGGATGAGAATTTATCAGCTAGAGACGACCAACTTATTACTAAATTAAGGACTATTTGGAAGAACTGTTGTAAGAAGTTCAATCATTCTTGATGTCGGATAGTTTCTCTCTAACTTTTCTAACTCGGTTGCTGTAGCAACATATATATATATATATATATATATCATGATATGAGAAGCATGTGCTCATGTATTGTAGCAGTGTGTGAATAGTTGGTTGGCCAACCCTTTTTCTTAAACTTGAATTATTAAAGGTTTAAACACTTGATATTGTTCATATTCTCTTGGAAATTTTAAATGAGTAAAAATATTCAAAATCATTGTTTTTTACCAATGCAGAGAGTTTACATGATTAGTATTATTTTGTTTCAGAAAGCTCATTTAATTTTGACACGGGAATATAATTTTGGATACTAATTATAGGACACAAAGGCATAGTTGGTCCAGTAAGATAATAACTCTAACCCTGATTATGAAGCAGGTATGCATAAATCAAGCCTGTATGCACTTTGCAGGAGCTAACTGAATCATTTCCCTCTTCCGTGTTAAATTTTACCATATTAACAACATGAGATTTTGAATCATATATCAACTTTCTGTCATCTGTTGTTTAACCTCAAGAGTAAGGAAGAGGTTAGGATTGAAGGATTGAAAATTTATTCGTCCACATGAAACTGTCATTAACAAGATGTTTTCCTCAATGATACAATCATTCATCAAATCAAACAAATAATAAATCACACTCCTTGCAGTAGAAGCAAGAATCATCTTGAACAGACCAATACAAAATCCGATAAAAGAATCATAACCATCACTAATGCGCGCCACCAATTGCTCTGAAATATTCAGATTCAGATTCAGAATTTGGTGATAGTCGAACCAGACCACAGAAGGAAGAAAGCCAAGAGCATGAAATGAAGGGGTGCTTTGATGATACTTCCATCTGATGTTCCGTCTGTTGTTGATGGGATTGTTTTTGATCCAGCACCAGTTCCTGCATTTATGAACGAGTTGTCTTTAGAAAAAAAATCCATTGCTAGCAAAACCAAACCATAACTTATCAGTAATTTATTTTCAGGAAGAATTAAGCTCAGTTTGTACATGCTTTACCTGATGAAGGAGGAACATTTGATGCTGATGGAGTTATTGCAGGCTCAGGTGTTTCATTGGATGAACCTGGTGGAGAATTGGTTGGTGAACTTACTGGCGGAGTTACTGAAGTTGTTGGTGAAGCTGCTGAAGTAGGTGGAGCTGCAGAAATCGTGGGTGCGGTGGCAGCTGTTTTACCAAAGTCAATTAGTAAGTATGCAGCAGCACTAAATATTGTTTGAGACGACAACATAAGCTGAAGCAATTATGCTTTACTCCAAGGATGAATCCAATTAACAAGTGGGTCTTCTCATATTGTTGATAGTATTGCATAGACTAGAAAGAAAAAACTTTCATTTCCTGCAAATCCTTTGGCTCCAAGAAAATAAGAAGTAATAACGCATACCTTTACACTGGCTAATTGGTGGGGTTTGCACCTTACAAGCACCAGGGAGAGACAGAGCAAGAGTTTGGTTTATGGTGATTCCAAGAGAAGGACCGCTGTTATTGAGCAGCGAGCAAAGGCATTGTGGTGATGATTGGACGACATTAGCTAGGTTCGAGCAGCAAGAAGCTGATGGAGTCGATGAATTTCCTGTAATATAGTTCAGGCATGAGGCCAAGTTTGTGACTACACTGTTGCAGCCTGACTGAGCCATGGCTCCACCATATATCATGGTCACAAGGACCAGGACTAGGCCAATGCGAATCCTACTTGAAGCCATTGACTGTATGTGGAAGTCTTGGCTGCCTAGATTGATCAAGAAAGGAGGACAGAAGGTCTTTGGTGGTCAAATGTTTGGTTAGAATTCGAGGTGTGGAGCTAGGTTTATATAGAAAGCTTGTGACATACAGACAAGTATTTTGGTACATTCGGATTACCTACTTTAACTAAACCAAAGGTTAACGTGTCAATTTTCCCGTTCATTATATGTATTTATTTCATCACTTTGCTATAAAATATGAATGCTTCATTTTGCTTCTTTTGATACTTCAAATATTGTTAAAGAAAATTGGGTTGCCATGAATTGAACTCCTAAACTCATGCATTGCAAGATTAATAGTTGACCATTAAACTACTGACTCAACAGCCATCTACTCTACCCGCAGACAACCCAAGAAGTACTACTAAAAGGGGAGGAAGTGGGCGTTTAGATCTTCACTTCTTGAACCTATAAATAAAATCTTAAAGAAAATTAATCACTGTTTCTTTTTCGACCACTCACCTTCTTTGTGCTTACTGTAACCTACTCTGGAGAAATTCATTCTTACACTGAGTCTAACTAAAACTCTCTCATATTTTGTTTGCACTCTAACGTTGGACTTCTTTTGGAAGGTGTCATGGTAGAAGCAAGAGATACATATAATTGTTGATTATCGATTAGTATAATTTATCTCTTAATTAAACCACTTATTCCAGCTGAAAAGAAAATGGCATGCCTAACATTAACCTAACTCGAACTCCTGTCTCCTTAGGTCCAAAGACTAATAAAAGAAAATGAACCAAAGAGATTCCTTCAGCCATGAGAATTAGTTATAGCAGTTGAACTCCAGAATCCATTTCAAATCTACCTGTTCTTCTCTTCCAATTATTTATTTGAACCCTTTCAAAATATAAATGCTTTTCTTATATTGATCCAACCCATTCATTTTTTTCTATACTCTTCCATTTAAGCCATTCAAACTTCACTTCTTTTTTATTTTTAATATTAATGGAAAATCTCAAGATTCTTCAAGTAATTGCAATGATATCAACCATTATAGCAATTTCAGTGAATGGGCAAATTAGCACACCATGCACAACCTCAATGATCACCAGCTTCTTCACACCATGCATAAATTTTATCACTGGAAGTAGCAACAATGGCAACTCCCCAACTACAAGCTGCTGCAACTCATTAAAGTCACTTATGAGTACCAGCATGGATTGTGCTTGTCTGATAGTAACAGCTAATGTCCCTGTTCAATTACCAATTAACCGTACACTAGCAATTTCTCTACCCAGAGCCTGCAAAATGAACGGCGTGCCATTACAATGCAAAGGTGAGACTTCATCTTATCACCTCTGAATATTTCGATGTTCTGTCAGTGCCCATTAAGTATCGTAATGAGGATTTCCTTTGTCTTTGCAGCTTCTGGTTCTCCTCTTCCAGCTCCAGGTACTACAAACGGTTAATGGATCCTTTACAATTCTTATCACTGTCAAAAAGCATAACATGGAAAAGATCTTTAAAGTTAAATGTTTCATTAGAAAAAGAACCTTGATACGATTAAGTTCTTGTTAAGAGATGTTTGCTCATTCTTGGAATCCCAACCTTGGCTAAACATTTCTATGTATTGTATTGACAGGTCCTGTCTTGCTAGGGCCAACTCTTCCACCTCCATCTGCTGCTCCTCTTAGTCCAAGAGGTAATCTGTTTTTAAGCTTTTCATTGAACTAATTTAAGTGGTAAGAGTAGTGTCCTGATATTTCCAGTTCTTGATGAAATAAAGATCTTGATACCAAAAGCTGTGCATACCTGAACTATTAACCAGTTATTTTACTTTCTGCGTCGTAGCTTCCAAAGCAGTTGCACTGGCTCCAGCTCCAGAGTCTGAAACCATTCTTCCATTGACACCAGCATTCCCACCGGTGCAGGTAGAAGCTCCGACAGCAAATACCGGGATTCGACCAGTTCTGAACCCCTCAGCATCAATATCGTCCAACATTTCCCCACCAATTTCTCTTATAGTATTAACAGCAATCATTGTTCTGAAATGCAAATGCTACCAAATAGTAGCCTGTGTGTTTCTGATGTAGCATCTTTTATTTCCGGGTTCCAGCTGAACTTGGTGAAATCAAATTAATGTCATTTTATCGGGTGAAAGAGAAAAGAAAAAGGGGGAATGAAAAAGATTGGTTTCTTTGCATCTCACATTTGACAAAGAAGAATCAATTAGTGTCTAAATTAGGTGCTAAATTCAATTGATGAACTAAGCCATTCAACTACGATATCGATATCTATGAATTGTCATAAATAAATATGGATAATCCAAAACCTAAAAAGAGCGTGAGATAGTTTTTTGTCTTCCTTGATTTTTTGTAAGAAAGGGTAGACGAAGTCAACCCATTAACTGGCTAGTTGTATTTTTAGCAACATCTAATCATGCAAGTAAATCCCAACCACAAGTTTCGCCAAGTGTTTGGTTTGAATAAAAATGACAATTCCTATAAATGGAAACTACGGATGCATTAATTCAGAAAGACAAACTTGCCAACAAATAAAAGTAAGGAGAAAAGGAAAAAACAATGGGGAAGAAGCTTGTTGCATTGTTTGTCGTGTGTATTGTGGTAGCAGCAGCTATGCAGCTGTCCGCAGATGCTGCTGCTACAGAGGAGCAGTTCAGATCATGCTTCAATAACTGCAAGAAAGAATGCCAAGCTGATGGTGGCGGTGGCACTTATTGTGAGATGAAGTGTGACACCGATTGCTTAGCTAAGGAGGCTGCCGGTAAGTTGTAGTTAGAAATCTCTTTTCCTAAGAATTTACCTAAAGAGTTCATGACAGTTGAATTTAGGCTTCAAATTTATAGATCGATCAAGCAAATTTCCAATTAATTGAATTGGGCGGTTAAATTAATTTTCTTTAACGCATCTTTGTTTTGTCTGTGTGCAGCCAAGTTGGGCATAAGCTTGGGTTGATGTTGTGAAGCCAACAAGACAAGCATGCAGTTCTCCTCTAGGGATTGAGGAAGAGAAGTACAATTAAAAAAGAAACAGATGAGAATGTAATAAAATGACCACATTATTTATGTCAACTGTAGAATCTAATGTTTTGTAATTTGGTCTTATTAAACTAACAAAAATCTTTATTTAGTTTTGGAACCCATTTAATGTATCATTACTATAATCAATTATGTACAATATTTATGTCTTGATTCAGTTCCCCACAAAACTGATCTTAATTAAGTGATAAATTCAGGTAATTCTATAAACATATAAATTCAGGTAATTCTATAAACATATAAATCTTCAAATTTTTAGGATGAGTGGCAGGTCGATATATATTAATTTCTAAATTTAAAGTTTTCTTGACAAGAGTGTTTAATTTTTGACACGTAAAATTTTTATCTTGGTATGTGTATTACATTTGACACATGAGATTCAAACTTATGTATAATTTTATAAATTTTTTCTATTAATTTATTGATTAATAAATTACATTCCCAATTAAACACGAACTCTAATTTTAAAAAATAATGATATTAATTATATTTTAATATTATATTAACTAATAAATAATTTTTTAATCATATAATAATACTAATTTTATCATAAGTATATTAATTATATTCTAATACTATATTAACTAATAAATAGTTTTTTAATTAAATAATGATATTAAATCTATTCTAAAAAGTAGCTCATTAATTATATTTTAATACTATATTAATTAAATTTTTATAATCAGATAATGATTCTAATATAAAAATAATATTTTAAAATAATATTTATAATATTATATTTAATAATAAATTAAAATTTTAATTATATAAGAAATTTTTAATTTTAAAAGTAGTGATATTAATTATATTGATATGTTAATTTATAGTATTAAATAAATAATTTTTATATAATTGTATTAATAAAATTTTAAAAATTATGAACATTTAAAAATAGTTAGTTTATTATTATTTTTTAAAATTTTACAAAATAATATTAAATATTAAAATTTTTATTAAATTGTGTTTATCAACTTTTATAATGTCATGTAATACACGCTAAATGACTACTTATGTTAAATTCAAAATATTTTGGTATCTATTACCTTTTTTATTATTATGGTCAATTCTTGAGGAGTAATATTTTAATAATATTAGATATAATACAACAATATTTAAGTAAAAGTTGAAGGACTCAATGGAGAGTCCAATGAAGAATGAGTAGTTGATTGATCATCTGATAAAAGTTGAAGGGCTTCAAAGAAATATCTCACCTGTTAGTACGAGCACACCTTTAAAGAAATATTCCCATTAACAAAAGCCCAGGCAGTTCTTGGGTTAATCGGTCAAAAAAAAAGAAAAAAAGAGTTGCAGGGTTTATCATCTTAAAGTTTCTAGGATTACCAGTTGAAAAATGGGTTGGAAAGCAGCTGAAAGGCTAATCAGGCACTGGAAAGTACTTAGAGGAGATAACGTAAGAACACTTTTCATTATTATCGCATCTTTTACTCCTGCCAGAATAATAAATTTGTTTAATGTTGTCTAAATTATTTGCATTATCAGGTAATGATAATAAGGGGAAAGGACAAAGGTGAAACTGGAGTTATTAAGCGCGTCATTCGTTCTCAGAATCGTGTTATTGTTGAGGGTAAAAATCTGGTGAGAGTCTATTCAGACCTTCCTATGGTTTATACGATAAATTTGGAAAACGAGAAATGCGTTGTGATTTAACAATGTATTTAATCCCAATGAATTTATAAAAAAGATATCTCTTCTTTCTGTTTTTTTTTTTTTTTTAAATTGCTGGGTTTTCTGTAATTGCTTGTTAATCTGTGAGTTAGGAGCTCAATTTGTGTTGCCTTATCCCCTGGAAGTGAGATGGATTAATAATAAGTAGTGATTTTTTCCCCTTTTGTTAGTGGTTCTGTCTTCTAGATGAATATCAACTTAACTTCATGTTAATTCGTCCATTTCCCCTTCTCGTTTTATGATTGTAGGTGAAAAAGCACATCAAGGCAGGTGAGGGTCACGAAGGTGGAATCTTTACAGTTGAAGCCCCAGTTCATGCCTCAAATGTTCAAGTTCTTGATCCAGGCACAGGGTATGGTTGGACTCAAGGTTTGATTAGCAATAATGTTTTCTTTTGTACTTTCTCCTGTTTTGTATTTTCAGTCAAATTTCAAAACTATGTCTTCTGTGCAGGAAACCTTGCAAGGTTGGAGTTAGATATCTAGAAGATGGTACCAAAGTAAGAGTTTCCAGAGGTCAAGGGGCATCTGGATCTATAATTCCTCGTCCTGATATTTTAAAGATGAGAACAACTCCAAGACCCTCTATAGGTATATTATCAGAGCTTATTACCTTTTTATTGCAACTTAAAGGGTTAGCATTAAGGCATGTTTTGCAACTGCTGCATTTAAATAGAGACTTATTAAAATTTCGCTTTAATTAAGCTAAGCTTAGTAATTATCTCCATCGTGTTTATTTTATGACCTTCCAAAAGTAATGATGGAGGGAAATGCTGCACTATCAGTAAATCTAGTGCTTGAAACCAGAACAAATGCTTAGGACATCTCGTACAATGACGATTCATGAGGCAGAAAATAAAATTATTGAGGTCAAAATTCAGAGGAATAAACCATTTGCCATGACTGGAGGGGTAGCTTGAACTGTTCTCATTCGAAAGTGAAGCTTTCCAAACATACACTTTGTTAGCGGAAGTAAATAAGTAATCAAACTTGATGAAGTTTTTAAATTTATATCAATACCATGCACTTCAGGTTTTATAATTAGTGGAACAATAAAAGAATGAGAAACTAACTTTGTTAGAGAATTGCAAGCTTGTTGCAATTTTGGTATTTGCAGCCATTTTGTTGAGGCATGAAATATCTCAGTTATTGTATATTTGAACCTAGCTGTGATGAATTTTGGGGTGTGTGATATTAGGAGCAATATTTTGAACGTTGGGAGCCTAATGGACAAGTACCATAATTTTCTTCATGGATGAGGGATTCTTTTGAGGTTCTCCAAATTTTTGCTATGGTGTACTGTGTCTCGCCGGTGGTAAACACCTAAACTTCTGATAGCAAATTGTGGTTTCAGTGAAAATTAAAAGACTTGGGTATTGATTAGAGGAATGAAGAGATCAAGAGGAGGGGTGCTTCTTTGAAGGATAAAATAGATATCATATTGCTTAATGCTTTTTAGTTAATAAAGTAATCCGAATTCTTAGTTGTTTCTGTACAGAGTGAAGTAATTGGGTAGGCTGAATCCACTGTATGTCTGTAGAGTATAATATTATTCCAATAGGATTTTACCACATAAATAAAATTAACCATGTTATAGAAGTAAATTGTGTTAGTATAACATGCTCCTGTTGGATTAGTCTACATCTCAATCTGCATGCCTAATGAAGAATCCCCCTTAAAGGTCATGCATCTAAGCCACACTATATGTAGACTTTTAGGAAATGACATTTATATGGAATTTCTTAGACTAACATATGTGCCAAGCATAATTTTAGAGCATATTGAGATGATCAGTAAATTTTTTATGACTTCTCTGGTTTTTGAGATATGTCTGTCAGCAAATGAACAGATCACCTGTTGTTTCCCCTTTGGCAGCTGGTCCTAAGGACACTCCTATGAATCTTGTGTTGGAGAGGACGTATGATCCTAAAACTGGGAGGGGCATGCCTGACCTTTGAAGTATCCTTTTTCAAATTTACGGCAGACATTAGACATTTTTAATGGAGTTGCAGGAGCTTTTGAATCGGATATAACGGCAGATGTCAAAACATAATTATTCCATAAGGGTCTCAACCGTGAAGTTCCAATTTAGTTGGTGAAAAAGAAAAAAGAGGTTTAGATTTCCAAGGTAAATGATAGGAAATATTGTTTGAGCTTATAATTATCTTTGTTCTTTAGAAGTTTTTATCCAGAATAAGTTATAAAAACGTTAAAAAGTTTTCACTAATCAGTTTAGTGGAACTCAAATATATTTAATTTCTTATTTCAGTTTCTTTTATGGCAAATATGGAGTCTGTAATGAGCAGAATTGTCTCAAATCAATTGAGCTTGGAATGGTAATTTGATGATATTAAGGCATACAACAGTCCCTTTAACAAGAATATTATTATATGGCTAATTAAATGATGTCTATAACGATTATAGAAATGTTTTGCTGTTTGAATTTTCAAGTTAATGCATTGGCTTTCTTTCGAATTAAAAAAAAAAAAAAAAAAAAAAAAAAAAAATTAGTTGCAATTTAAAAGAATGAGTATTGTATGGAAGAAAATATAAATTGTTTATTTAATATTGTCTGAAAGATATATTTAGAAAAGTATTCTTTTTTCTTATATTATATATTTTATGATTTTTTTTTTTAGATTGGTAGCGGCTTTTTAGTATTTAGATTTTTAAATTTATATTTTTATATTATTATTAGAATTTTCTAAATTTTTTTCATAAAATATTAATTCTTTTGTGGAGTTCATGGAGTATCTGATTATCTTATAGAATGATAATGGTATTTGAATTTTTCTTGAATATATTTGAGGGATCTAATAAATAAGAAATGCTACTAATAATTTTTATTTTCTTTTACTAATAATTTTATAATCGAGTTCATTTATTTATTTCTATTAATATTTGATCAAATTATACTATAACTTTTTAATACATATAAAACTATAGATATATATGTCAGAACCAGGATGATTGGGCTTTTAATTAAAGGACTAAAATGGAATGGCTAATAATTAAAAAGCTAAATCCAATTACTAGGATACCAATGTGATAGGACACCAATAATGACACTGAGATTCACGGTGACAATATTCAAGGACACAACTTAATAGGATTTTTCTTCTTGTTTTGTGTCAATAAACTTGTAGTACTTATCTAACTTTTTCTGGAGTGTTCAAGGAACATCCATTTGAAAAATGAAAAATCATTGCATTTTTATGAACTTGGACATTTTCTGATCTATTCTACAGCGGGACAAAGGACAAGTACTATATATAGAGCTCCACAACAAGGCTCCCTGACCTTTGCTTTTCCATCCTCTATAGGAATTGTCCTTTGTTGTTACATATGATACGGCATCATTTGTTCATGTCATTTACTCAGAAGATTGGACAAATAGCTGAGCAAATTCTTTTTGTATGTATATATACGAAATGATAATTATCTCATAAAAAAATAAATACTACGATATTTTCAAATTCAATAGTACTAATTGATAGTAAGATTAAATCATTTCAAGATAAATTATAACATAAAAAAAAATCATCTATTGTTCTACCTTTTCTCGTGATGTATATTACTCGAATGGATTTTGCATCCATTGCAAATGCATGTGAAACAAGATGAATCCAAATAAATAATTTATCGTTCCACAAATCACTACAATACGTTATTTCTCTTGTTGTTTTATTATGCAAATAATCTTTTTTCTGTTTTTAAATTTTGACTTATTAAAATAATTTACATCACAAGCTGAGGATAAACATTAAAGAGTCTACGATGATGTGTGTATCGAGCTATCTTTTTTCTCGACTAATATGTCTATTAACATCTATGTTCTTTTTTTTCATTTCGTTCTACTTAAATATAAATTTTCATACATTTAAAATTAAATAAAATTTATAATTATTAAAAAATATAATTTTTATGACATTAAAATCTTTTTTAATTTAATATTTAATTTTATTATTAAAATATAAATTTGTTAATAAAATAATAGCCATATATATTAGCATCATATTATATTATATAAATAAATTAGAATGATAAAATAACAAGATAAATTATAATATAATAGATTTTTTAAATAATATTATATAAGATAATATTTTTTAAATAATATTTTCTAGAATTTATAATTTATTACAATATAAAATATATTTTTATTTACAATTCATCAAACTTGTTATTATGCAATTTGAATATAATTTATTAATATTTATAATTTTTATATTTTAATTTTAAATTAAATAAAAAATTAAATTTAAAATGATAAAAATAATTAATTAATTTTTAAATAATAAAATTTCAACCATTCAATAAAATTTTTAATGATTATATTATAAAAAGTATGAAAAAATTCCTAATCCATCATATTTTAATAAAAGTTAGATAAGATCAATCATGGACGAATCTACTAATGCTGAAAATTGTCAATTTCTCGAAACAGGAAAAAGAGCAAAGCAGAGGATTATAGCAGGGCGGATATTTACACTCCGAGCACGCAGCTTAAATCAAAGCCCAACGACGACAGACTAAAGAGAAAATAAGCAAATTATGCGACCCACACGACACTAATTGCCACGTGAACAGTACATTGTAGAAATATAGGCGTGTCGTTTTGCAGAGTTTAGAAAAGAGAAAGAACAAAATATATATATATATATCAACCCGCTAACGCAAAGGCTCAATACATTGTCGCTTATCCGCATGATATATATTTGTTCTTGAGCCGAAGAGCTATTACGCGGCGATTGATTTCTGAGCATGATCGACACGTTAACTGGACACTCGTCTCCACGCATGCAACCTTCTAATCTAATCCAGATTTTTGTTCTCCTTTGCTCCATTATAAAAACCCGATGCTCATCTCCACTGTCTTCATCGAAGTCGAATTGAAGCATTGAAAGTCAAAAGGTCAACAATGAAGCTTTCTATAATATCTGTTCTTTTCGTTTTTGTTCTCTTTACTGGCACATTAGCTCAAGCCACAACAGACCCTGAGCTAAAGCAATGCAAACACCAATGCAAAGTCCAAAGGCAATATGGTGAGGATCAGAAGAGACAATGTATGCGGAGGTGTGAGGAGTATTACAGAGAGAAGGAGCGAGAGCGTGAAAGAAGAGAAGGAGAAGGAGAAGGAGAAGGAGAAGGAGGAGGGAGAGGCTCTGGTCATAGAGAAGAAGATGACTGGGATGTTTCAAGTACTACTGATCCTGAAAAGAGGCTGAGAGAGTGCCAAAGGCAGTGCGAGAGGCAAGAGGGACAGCAGCGAACACTTTGTCGACGTCGGTGCCAAGAGAGTTATGAAAGAGAGCGCGAAAGAGAAGAAGAAGGAGGGCGCGGTGAAAGAGAGCACGGAAGAGAAAAGGGAGGAGGGCGCGGAGGAAAAGAAGAGGAAACTAATGAAGAAGCAGAGGAGAACCCTTATGTGTTCGATACTGACCAATTTACTGAAAAAGTTAGGACCGAACATGGATCTATTTCTGTTCTCCCGAGGTTTACTAAGAAATCAAAACTTCTACGTGGAATTGAAAATTATCGTGTGGGAATTCTTAAAGCTAATCCTCAAACGTTTGTAGCTCCTAGCCACTGGGATGCTGATGCTGTTCTCGTCGTTGCTAAAGGTATACGAATAATTATATGTTCCAAATTTTAATCTATTAACGGTTCAGTGCTAGTTGTGCTCATTTTACTGATTTTGATGGATCAATTGATTTCAGGACGAGGAACTGTAACTCTGATCCATGAGGAAGGAGAGAAAAGGAGCTTTAACATCGAAGTCGGAGATGTCATGAGGGTTCGTGCAGGCACTCCTGTCTATGTCATCAACAGGGATGATAATGAGAAACTTTATATTATCAATTTCATCCAACCTGTCAATCTTCCTGGCGAGTTCGAGGTAATAATTTAGTTTCCAAAATCATAGTTTATTAATTGGTTAATTTTTCGACTGGCGAGTAATTTCTGGAAAACTGATCGTCTCTCGATGCAGGCATTCCGTGCAGCAGGTGGTCGTGAAGATGAGTCTTTTTACAACGCTTTCAGCTGGGAGCTGCTCGAGGCTGCCTTTAAGGTGGATGCCTATACATTCAATTTCCATATGATGTGATTCGATTTATATATGAGCTAATTGGGTCTTTGTCTGATATCAATCAGACTGATAGGAGGAGGATAGAACAATTAATTACACAAAAGCAAGAGGCGATTGTAAAAGCCTCTAAGGAACAAATCCAAGCTATGACGCACCGTGATCAGGAAGGTGGCACCATTTGGCCTTTTGGAGGAGAATCAAGTGGCGCCCCATTCAATCTTCTACACAAACGCCCCGTTCAAAGCAACAACCATGGTCAGCTCTTTGAAGCTAGACCTAATGATCACAAGGAGCAGCTACAAGATCTCGACCTTATGATTTCCTTCGCCAACATAACTAGAGTATGCACATTATCACCCCCCTCGATTTTTTATTTTTTATTTTTTTATTTTTCTGCTTTCTCATGTTTCGATTCGAATGAACCGTCCACTATTTATAAATTATAATGGGACTTTTTATGCACATATAGGGATCAATGGCTGGACCCTTGTACAATTCAAGGGCGACCAAGATAGCAATCGTTACGCAGGGTGAGGGCTACATGGAAATGGCCTGTCCTCACTTAAGCGGTGGTTCTGAGCACCAAGGAAGGAAGGGTCAAACTTACGGGCGAGTAAGGTCGCGATTGCGACCTGGCACAGTATTCATTGTCCCTGCAGGCCATCCAGTAGCCACAGTAGCTTCTCCCAACAATAACCTGGCAGTACTTTGCTTTGAGGTTAATGCCCAAGGCAACATTAGATATACTCTGGCAGGTAATTAAACCTCGTCAAATTAAATGAAAAATGAATGCTTACTGTTTTTAGTACTGCGATAATCTGGAAAACATGTTTCAGGGAGAAATAATATTGTGAGACGGTGGGAGAGGGAAGCGAAAGAGTTGGCTTTTGGCGTGCGGGCAAGAGAAGTGGATGAGGTTTTCGAAAGCCAAAATGAAGTGTTCTTCTTTCCGGGGCCACGAAGGCAAGAGTGGCAGGGTCGTGCATCAGCATGAAAGCTAAGGATGGGAGTGCGAAAAGAAATATAAATAAAAAGGAAAAGAGGTGTTAATTCGTCTGAGAGAGAAAAGTGAGCAAACCCATTTAGGGTCTTTGTAATGTGAATACTGTAATGTTGTTTTGATAACATAAATAAGGGGAAGGAAGAGTAGTACATGTGAATGGATATGTAAATGTGAGGATCACTGCTCACCGGTGCCCTACTGCTGCTTATTAAATAAAATGCTATATTTTCACTATACAAGCGCCTTATGCTTCTTGCATGTCTCGAGTGCATTTTATACTTTTTATTTTGTCATCATTATACAATAAAAGAAAAAAATTATACTAGTAGCTCAGTGGAGTGCATGGGTAGAGAGAGCGAGAGAAAATAATAGGCTTAGCATTGTGCTCTAAATTCACCTCTATTTGGATGGACTTTAAACTGATCCTCACTACTAATTTTAGAGTTCTTCTCAAACTTAATAGATGTTTTTGCTACTTTATATATTATTATATTAAATATATTTACCGTGTTTAATCCAACTTATTTGAATAATTGATCAGATGGAGTTATTCTCCATAATCGAATTATATATTAATTATATATCTATATATTTTGATGTATTTTTATGCAAGGAGGAACTAAAGACAAGAAGGAGTTAAAGGAAAAGTTGCTGAAACCTTCTGATTTGATGCACTCTTAACATACAGGATGTAATTTTATTTTCATGACACTGACTCAGTTCTATCTTAAAAAGCTAGCATATCATGAATAAATGATATTAATTACTTTGTGAATATTTAAAATTTAGTTTGAAGTTATTTCGTTTTCGAAATTACAGTTGTTGAAAAGGGAACAAAAATGAGGTCTCAGTGAAAGCTTTTGCTTATATTCGTCTAAAGATCAAGGAGCGCATCTTTTTGACAATTATATATAATTTATTAAAAGCTAATTATTTCCTTTTTGTAAAATCGTCTGAGAAAAATTCTACTAGCCGAGTAATAATCCCCACACTCTTTAACACTCAAAATCAGGCCGTCGTTTCGGTTCTACGACTAGAAAACGGACGCTTCTTCTATTCATCATCACAGAGCCCATTTGTTCTCTCGAGTTTACCAGTTCTAGTTTCTTTCTACCTCGCTGAGAAAGCATCATAAAGCAGGCGACGTGACGCTTAGAGGATGATAACATTGATGTGAGTGTTGCATTGCACTGAACTTTCTTTGATCTTCCCTCGGTTTCAGTCACCTGAACTTATTGTCATATAACCTGTTTGATAAAATGCTTCAACGAGAATGAAGATTCTTAATGTTTTACTTTGAATCTTTTTCTTGTCTTTTTCCTGATAATTTCATTTTATATCCGTTTTTTTTCAAAACATCGAAGGGTGAAATTTTTTATTGCTTGTTTTATGTTTATAGTACGATTTTCTTAATATTTTTACATTAATGATTGGTAGACCTTCCATGAGTCTGTATATACTTTTGTATTGTTTAAAGAGCTTGTCTATATATTGCGTGTTTTGAAACATTTGATGCAGGATTACCAGCTGAAAGTTGCTATTTGTAAGATAGAGAAAACAAAAATGCTTTGTACGAGGAAATTGAGGCATGAGAGCACCCTAATTTCCCCTGCAGTTTTATTGTCCTTGCTTGTGAATAGTGGATATGATGTCACTCGCATTTCTGGACACCACGTTCAAGTTTCTTCAAGTCACAGGCCTGTCTACGCATTTGCCACTTCTTCTTTCACCAATTCACTCTTGCCACTTGATGGTTTAGGAATGTGGAATGGATTGAATTATCAAGTCAATTCCTTATCGACTTTGGCTGGAACTATCTTAGTTCAGGCTCGAGACCCAGCTAGATTGAGTGCGGGAGTAGAACATGCAATCAATGAGCTTAGACTTAGTGATGCTTGGAAGTTGTTTGAAAAACATATGCAGATGGAAGGGTTCCCTCAAAAATCTGTTGTAAATAAGCTTCTTGCAAGTATTGCGGAAAGCAATGATGTTCCGTGGCTTGAGAAGGCTTATGGCTTGGTGGAACAGGCTATTAAGGAAAGTAAACAAAATTTATTGGAAAAGGACACACTAATTTTTCTCTCATTCAATCTTGCTAAATGTGGTTTAGCAGTTCTAGCATCAACTGTTTTAAGAAAATTGATAGAAATGGAACAGTATCCTCCTGTGACTGCCTGGTCTGCAATATTAGCTCATATGTCGCTAACAGCTCCTGGAGCTTACCTTGCTGCTGAGTTGATCCTTGAGATAGGTTACTTATTCCAAGATGGCAAGGTGGACCCGCGTAAAAAATGCAATGCAACTTTAATTGCTATGAAGCCCAATACTACCTCAGTGAACATTGCTTTGGCTGGATGTCTTGTGTTTGGTACAACAAGGAAAGCTGAACAGCTCCTGGACCTGATACCTCGCGTTGGTATAAAAGTGAACGCAACGTTATTGATCACAATGGCGCATATATATGAGAGGAACGGGAGAAGACAAGAACTGATGAAACTTCAAAGACATATAGATGAAGCCCATAGTATAAGTGATATTCAGTATCGGCAGTTCTATAATTGTCTACTATCATGCCACTTGAAATTTGGGGATCTTGATTCTGCTTCTGACATGGTCTTGAAAATGCTGTGGAAAGCAAAGGAAGCACGGAATTCTCTTGCTGCTGCCAAGTTTGTCTATCAAGCTGATAGTAAGTCCTCTCATGAACAGATTTCTCCAGATAGTGTAAATCATAGAGAACCAGATGGTTTAAATAAGAGTAGACCAAATAGAACACCTATGATTTCTCATGGGGAGTTCTTGAAGGACCGGGACTTTTTAAAACTTGATGCAGAGGCCAAAGGACTACTTGATTCTTTGTTAGCAAAGTTGCAGACTCAAGTTGAATTGATTACAACTGATCGAGGTATTCTTCAGCCAACTGAAAAAGTTTATGTCAAGCTGGTCAAAGCTTTTCTAGAATCTGGCAAGACTAAGGAGTTGGCTGCCTTCCTTTACAAGGCAGAGAAAGAAGATTCCCCTTCTTCTAATGATGATTCACCCTTGGTTCATGTCATTAATTCATGCATCTCACTGGACTGGCTTGATCAGGCACACGATCTTCTTGATGAGATGCGAGTGGCTGGGGTTAGAATGAGTTCTTCCGTATATGCCTCTCTTCTAAAGGCATATTGTAAAGCTAATCGAGCAGGAGAGGTCAAAGCACTTTTACGAGATGCTCGTAAAGCAGGGATTCAACTAGACTCGAGTTGTTATGGGGCATTGATTAAATCCCGGGTACTGGAAGAAGATACTCAGGGAGCCCTCCACCTATTTAAAGAGATGAAGGATGCTAAAATACCTAGAGCTGGTAATCAGGAATTTGAGATGCTGGTTAAGGGATGTGCAGATGATGGTGAAGCAGGGTTGTTGGCTAAGCTCTTGCGGGAAATCAGGGAAGGGCAGACAGTGGATTCTGGAGTTCATGATTGGAATTACGTGATCCATTTTTTCTGTAAAAAAAGATTGATGCAAGATGCTGAGAAGGCCCTGAAGAAGATGAGGAGTTTGGGGCATGCCCCAAACGCCCAAACTTTTCATTCTATGGTAACCGGCTATGCTGCTATTGGGGGAAAGTATGTGGAGGTAACAGAGCTGTGGGGCGAAATGAAATCTATTGCTTCAGCAACCTCAATGAAGTTTGACCAGGAGCTCCTGGATTCAGTACTTTATACATTTGTGAGAGGTGGATTTTTTTCTCGGGCAAATGAAGTTGTGGCCATGATGGAGAAAGTGGAAATGTTCATTGATAAATACAAGTATCGAACCCTCTTCTTGAAGTACCATAAAACACTTTATAAGGGAAAATCACCCAAAATCCAGACAGAAGCACAAGCAAGAAAGAGAGAAGCAGCATTGAGCTTTAAGAAGTGGGTAGGTCTGAGTTGAGGAGATTCCTGTTGTTTCATATCTCTTATAGCTGTTATATAAATGATCAGTTAAGATGTAAATTTCTTAGAAAAAAAACTGATGTAGTAATTGTGTTGACTGACAAAGTTAATTGTCTGGTCTATTGCGTTAGAAAAATGAACTAATTTTCTCATTGATAAAAGAAGATGCTGCTAATTCTTATATACAGATTTTTTTTTTTTTATTTAGAAAGAAAGAAAGAAAGAAGCTTCTAGCATGTTCTACAAACAGTTAGTCAGAAAGCAAAGAAATGGTGGGAAAATAAGTTGCACAGCTTTGATCAAGTGTCTATGTTCCTAGCTAGGCTTGATCTATCTTGTCGACCACCTTCTGATAAAAGGCACAAAAATGTAATGAACTTTGGACCTGTGTGCTATCTTCATAGCAGTACCAACTTTTTTTTTTTTCTTTTTTCTATATTATATATGAATTGGGATTCCTTTCTGAGTTGATTGGTTCCTCAATTTCTTCTTGCACTTTTCACTAATTTCTCGAAATTAGCTGCAATGATTATGGTTTACTCGGCTATTATTCCATGAGATTAGGAGGTATGCAAGCTTCATGAGGAGAGCAATTAGTCAATGGATCTAACAATCTTACGCGTGCGTGTGATCAATGAATGTTTTCAGGTTATTGTTCTATATTCAAATTCTAGAACGCACAATTTTCTTTTAATAGAATTTAAAATTTACAAGTAACATAGTCGTATAGGTTGAACTCTATTCCTATACGAGGACAACAACTGCAAACATAAAAAGCCTCTTCCAATCTTCCCAATAAAAAGAAGAATAGCAATATGGACTACTTAACTATCAAGAAGGGTTGACAAACAATATTCATTAAATAATTCTAATAATCACTATTAAAGTGGATTTTTGGCAAAAGGCTTGACATGCCCATTGTGAGGTTATGGGCTCAATGAGGCCTTGTTGTAACAGGGTTAAGCATTCTGATCTGGCAAGAGCTAGATCAGTAGGGGACATTCCTAGATGTGTGGCCGTTGTTGGGTTGATATCTTCATTGAGCTTGAAAGGGAGGCTGATATAGAACTGGGAATTTTTCCACAGGAGAAGAGGATGTTGGAACTGTGAATGGGATTCTGGACAAAAAAGAAGGAATTTCTCTGTGTATTGTAAAAATGGTGGACCTGTATCTGCTATAGTGAACATATTAGAAGTCTCCGTATATGGACGAAATTGCCTCTTGAATTTTATACCATTGGGAAGAATTTGGAGCTTCTGAGCCTGATGATAAACATCAAACCCTATCAGGAGGTCTTTGCTTGGAAGATCTGAACCGATGATATGCGTCCTTACCACACAATCAGGAAAAAACTGTATCCCGATTTTCTGCTTTGTAATCAGAGTAGTCTTGAAGGTTTGACCATTTGTTGCCCTAAAAAATTGATCATGAGGCTTCCAGTATTCAGATGGAAGGACTTCGGGATTCATCATGCTTCTTTGAGCTACAGTGTCAAAGAAAGCTATAACTGAAACATGTTTTGCATATTTTGAAGGCAGAACTTATATAGGAACATAGGGGACTGGAGGAATTTTGGTAGAAAGTTGAGATAACTCACGAAGTGGATCTAGAGAGAAGGGATACTGCATTACATCTCTCAAAATATCCTTTTCCTTTTCTTCTCTCAAAGAGAGACTGATAATTAGGATTGGGATCTCGCTGTCATCCGAGTCTGAAGAGGATTCTTCTGAGGATTCAGTGTAGTCTGAATATTCTGCCTCGATCCCAAAAAGACTCTCTGGAGTAAGATTATCCTATTCTGATAGAAGCGACTCTATATCCTCTTCAAATGAGTCTGGAAGAGACATAGACATGCTGACTTGTTGTATCATCCTTGCTGATTTTTCCGGATTCTGGGGACAATTCTTAGCATAGTGTCCCTTTTTCCTGCAGATATAACATCTGTCAGATTTGTGACCTTGATTCCTCTTCTTCCGAAAATATCTGAACCCTTTTGAGCGCGTCTTTCTTTCTCTGAATTCTTTGTTTATGCGCGGGTATTTTTGAAAATGATGCCTGATCTTCTTTTTATGATTGGAGCATACGCAGTTTGAGGCCTTGCATTTAATCTTGAGATGATTTTTGTTACAGGCCTTTTGTACTATCAAATCTCACTGAGATAACCTTCTGAATAATTCTTGCTGGTCACAGAGTCTCTTGATAGAAGAGAGAGTGAATTGCCAAATTTCTCCAAGGGTGATGGAGGTGACCGGTTTCTTTGTTGCAGCAATGATGTTGTTCACCTCTGGTTGTATCTCATCTGGTAATGAGGTGATAAAAGTATACTTCAACGTATCATCACCATCATGTCCTCCAATGACATAATAAAGCTTAGACATAGAAGAATAATGTCTTTCCAGGTCTTTTATTTTCAACGAACAACATTTTCGATCAAAGTATTCTTATTTTTGTTGTCGTATAACAAAATCATAACTTCGCTGATGGAGTTGGTAGTGTCAAAAATTGAAGCCTGGTATACTCAGGTTGTGACTGAAACCAATCTCGTAAGCTGCCTGTGAACCTTGTGACAAACTCAGCAAGAACCTTTTTCAGTGTGGCTCCATCAAAGGTCATTTGGAGATCAATCCACGCCAAGAATTCAGAAAGCTTGTCTTTCCATTTTGATGGAGGTAGATCATCAAAGGAGAACCAAGGTCCCGTGCCAGTTGTTGGTTTTGACCTTGGGTATGGAGCTCCAGTAGGAGCAAAAAATGACTGTGCATCTTCCTCCTCAGGTTCTACTACTTCTGGGCTGGGTTCAGTGGTAGAGGTATTCATCAGAATTTATGTAATATCGACCATCTCTAAAGTGTTTGAGGAGGAATCAGAATCATAAGGACTGATGAGTGATTGGTCTAGTAATTTTTCTTTAGAAGCTAGAGGGGGAAAGATTTTCTTTTGATGGGTTGCAGAATCTTTTGGGTAAAGATGAGAGAAAGTGCCAAAAGGTTGGTAGAGGGTTTATTGGTGTTCTGGCTGTGGGAGGAAAGGAAATGAAGAGTAATATGAGGGGGCAATAGCAGAGGATGTAGAGGCTGCTGATGTGAAGGACGGAATTGTAGGAGGCTGATCTCTTTTAAGATCATGTTCAATATGATCAATTTGCTTTTTTAGCCTTGTAATCTCCTTTTCCTTCTGAATGAAGGCTGGAGTGATAGGCTGAGGAACTCGAAGCTCTTTATCTAGAGCTTGGTATTTGGCGGTAAAAGATGAATAGAGTTGGAGTACTTCTTGAGAGAATGTATCCAACTTATGATCTAGCTTATGAGCCAAATGTAGAGCCTAATCCAGTTTTCCATCTATTTTCTTTAGATAGGAATTCTGGACTATAGAATTTGAGGTCTGTCAATTCAGAACCTCTTCTGGAGGAGTGAGGGGCTCTATGGATTCGGAAGGAGTAATCCTTGAAGGAAGGATTTCCGATCTTTTTTTCTCAGTCTTCCCTAGAGGAGGGAAGTCTTCTGGCTAGAGCATGAAATAGCTTTGGATTGTATGGGGTGGTTGTACTGCCGGTAAATCAAACTGAGTCTCTTTTCTGCAAGTTATAGAAGAACTTTTTTCAAACTTGACTCCCAGTTGAGCTAAAAGTGCCCTCATTTCATCAAATGTGATGTCAAGGACAGTCTTTCCTTCTTTTGCAAGAAGGTCTAAGGCTTCATCAAACATCGAAAGAGGGGCTTTGCTTTGATTTTCTTTTTATCTCTTGTAGATGCTAATCCGAGGACCGTCTGGTTCCTGGTCATCCGGCCTCGGTTCCATGACTGAACATGAAGTCTCTGGAGCCATATTTCTTTGAACTTTCTTAGAATGTTGAAAACATGGTTCAGCAAAATCAAGATCTTCTTCATAAGTACATCCTGGTCGATACATTCCTGGGTCAACATCCCAGATGAAGTGACCTTTTATTCTGGCAACATAGATCTGATGTCCAGAGGACTGGAATGAGTGGATAGGGATCTTCTCCCTAGGTCTAAATACAGGCTGTATCATTGATGCTTGGAAGATAGAAGGTGCAGAAGAAGATTCTCCTGTCTTTGTAAAGATCATCTTTACAGTACCAATTTTTTGGTTAACAAAAAGAGGGGCGGTGGCTTGAACAGGCTTAGCCTGAGATGCCTGAAGCTTTTCATAGTTAGTCACCCATTCAGTTGGGATCAGCTTCTGTAGATCTTCCTTTTCCAGCTGCCTTGGGGCCTGGACTATTGTAGGAATCTGGCCAGAGTCAGCCATAATGAATAAAGCATCAGAGGAAGCTTGAAAGCCTGAGATTTGGAGATTAAAGGCATGATCTTGTAATCTGTAGACTATCTGATGGTGCAGGGTCGCAGAGAGAGCATCAGTCACTTGATTTGCTCCCGTTATTTGGACTTGGACCTTGAGTGCAGTTGACAGATAGGGATCATTGAGAGAGAGATTAAAATTGGGGAAGAAAGTTAAAACAACACTCCCAGTGTTAAGTGTTGTGACTATCGTGCCAATTACTGCATGTTCGTACTTAAGATATCTGGTGTCCAAGAGAGTAGACTCATCCTGCCATGATAGGAGAGGACTAGTCTGACAGCTCCGAGATGGAGATGTGTGTATCCCTGTTTCCTCCATTGTTCTATGAAAGAAGTTGGGATCTCAAGGGTAACATACTGCTCCTGAGTGGTAGCAGAGAGAGAACACTGAGAAAGAGAGGAAGATTGAACATATTCTTTTACGGATAAGGGTTGTTTATGGATGATTTGGTTGAAGGTTTTTCTGACAAAATTTTATTTTTTGAAAATATAATATGGGTTCATGAAGGGTACAAGAGTGTTTTCAATTTGGACATTCTCAGGAATATGAGAAATCTCTACAAGATGATCAATCTTATTGGATATGGTTTTTCTACAAGAAGGAGAGAGTTGTAGGGTAGAGGTATGAGTAGTAACTTCTGAAGTCATGATAGTTGGGTTTCTCTTCTCTATCACCAAGGCTTTGATACCAAATGAAGCTGAGAGCTGTTCATTCCATAATCCTCATGCTGTAAATTCAAGGCAGGAGAGATCCTCAAGCTAAGACCGTATAGAGGCACCTCGCCATGTGAGGTCTTTCTGCTCTTTTAGATCTCGGTAGCCGAGTTAGCCCTTTTGGATCATAAAAAAACAGATCGTGCAGACAATTAGTTCATTACCATGGAACAAAAAGAAGAGAAGGAAGAAATTTAGAAAGCCATAAGGGATAAAAACAATTACATTTTTTAGTGGTTTCTAAGTTTACTCTAAATTAATATTTTTTCCTTAATTACTTCAGCAAGTGATACATTGATTTCAATATTTTTGTATTTATAAATTAAAAGAAAGTGACAAATAATTTAAATTTTACTATTATTTTATTTTATAGTTGTCACTCGTAAAATTACTATAGTAGCACAAAAAAATCCATAATTAGAATAAATTGAAAAACACTACAAGACTACTTCTCATTGGTTAAGTGCGGAAACCCATGGTCTCTCAACATACATCCCAACCCACACAACTAACCCCTTTTCCGCAATAAACAAAAAAACGTGTCGTCATCAAATCGTTGAAAAACAAGGGACCCACAGTAGCCTATAAAAAGGGCCAGTACCAGAATCCTTGGCACACACCAAAAACTCCTTCAACGCATAAAAACCTTTTTACTTACTTTCACTCCCAAAATTCTTATACCTCTCTCTAAATCCACAAAACCCTAAAATCTTCTCCTAGGAAGATCATGGCAAACAAGCGCTCTCGCCCCGGCCGCTCTCAAAGCTTTACCGACATTGCCCTTTTCGATGCCCCGCCTCCGCAGCCCTTTTCGGAGCTCCCGCCGGACCCCTCCGCGTTGCTGTCTAATAACCGGCTCCTGCATAATCAACCTCGCCAGATTGTGTTCTCAGCTCTATCGTATTCAGCGCCGCTGGATCCTCGCCGCCCTAATGTAGATTTTCTTGAAATATGCTCTACTTGCAAGAAGTGGGTGGACCATACCAAAGATATCTACATGTACAAGTAACGTTTTTTCATTTTCTCGTTTTATTCTTTGTTTTTGAATTTCCTTGTTTAAATTCTTTGTTTTATCGTTTCTTTTAAGATTGGTTAATGTCCGTGTTACTATAATCTTTCTATTGATTTTGATTGTTGAAGGTAACTGGCCTTTTTCTTTGATATTGTTCTCATTTTATTTATTTATTTTTGCTGTTCCCGTTTCTTTTTGTTTGGATTCCTTATTTCATGTTTGGTTGTTGAGATAAATGATATGTATATACGTTTCTTTCATGATTAATTTATGTATGTAATATCATAAATTTTGATTCTCGAAATTAAATGGTACTGTCCTTTAATCATTTATCTTTCTTTTTACTTGTTGAAGTTTCTACTTTTGCATTCCAATTCCTTTATGCGGCTAATCTAAACAAGAATCATTTCAGTTCGTTAGATATTTGAGGATTACGTTTCTGTCTCTCTTCGGGATTATCTTGGAGAGAGAAATTTTAATACTTCATCGGTGCTTATAAATATAAAGGGAAGAAAAAAGTCTTGGGTTTTTAACTAACTAATTTATTCTCTTGCTTGAGTTATAATCATTCACAGCGATGTAGCATTTATTTCTAGGAAAGAGTAGGACTTTTTCCTTGCTCTATCTTCATAACTTGCATGCTAAAATTTGGTCTCTTCTCTTGAGAAAAGAATTAGATATTTCCACTTTTGTTTTTTAAATATTTAATGAAGGAGGATTAGTGGAGGAGCACTTTGACGAGTCCATGGAGGTGCATTCCTAAAAATGAGAACTATTAAAGTTCGGTGGAGTGGCATGCATGGTGTTTCTTGCTTTCTTTTTTTCTTTCTTCTGTTTGTTTGAGTAGTATTTGGTTGCTTACCAAAATACAGAGGAGGCAAAGAGTAGAAGCCTTGTTTGTTCGTTCTAAAAGTTGAATTCAATATTCCAAAAATTGTGGAGAAAGAATTCAAAGAAAAACAAAAGACATTTGTTTGCATAACAATTGAAATTTTAGTGCATGTGTTATGACCAATTATATAAGGCTAATACGGTTGTATGATGATAACACATTGATGCTTGTTTAAGGAGTAATGTTGGCAGTTTTAATAATATGAACTATTTTTTGAGGCATTCTAGAAGTCGAGGAAAAGAAAATGAAAGGTGAAACAATAAACTTTTTTTTTTTCTGCCAGTTGCTGTTTAGCATTTTAGTTATGATTGCTTGTTACATGACTTGCTTATCCGCACTCAATGATGCGTCCTGTATATCTGATCTTAATATTGCATTGGGGATAGCATCAATTTTTATCCCTGATGCATGGCATCTTTTACTGTTATTTTCCCAATATGAAGCTGTTGAACATTAAATACTGATTGTGATTCTATGCAATGTCAAGCTAATCTTATTGAATTTGTCAATTCTCAGTTACAGGTAATAATTTCCCCTGCAAATGCAAACTAAATGATATTGTTAGTTGTCAAAAATATAGCCTTAGCTGGAGACAATTTTATGTGGGTGAACAGATTATTATATTTCAACAGAATTGGACTGACACTTGGTATTGCAATGCAGTGATTCTTCTTTTTGTACCCAGGAGTGCCGCAATGTGCAAATTGCAATTGACAAGGCAGCAGAGGACGCACGTAAAAAAGCAAAGAGCAAAAAGACTTCAAACAGGGGAATGAATAGGTGATGAATCAAATTTCATTCTCAACCGAACGGGATCAGAACCACGGCTTGTATATATGTACTTAGTGATTTGGCGATGTTTAACTAGTGCATGCCTGCTTGGTTTTTAGATTGGCTTGCACTTAGGTGGCATATCATTTAGGTAGAATTCCTTCTGTCTCTTTTTCTTTTTAAGGATTAGAGGTTTCTTTACCAAGACGTAATCTTGATAGTGTTTTTTCCCTCAATTTCTAGTCTCTTTGCCAAATTGGTATTTTGTGAATGCATTGAAGTTTTGCTAGTTGCTACAGAGTCTTGTTTATATGATGAAATGAGCTGAAGATGTATCTTTTCAGTTAGTTTATATATTCAATTGCACGAAAATAATGTCTTATTTGATATAAAATTCACATTCTCAAGTTTTAGACACTCAAAATAGAATTTCAAGTCTGCACGAATTCTTTTTTTTTTTTTTTTGAAATTGAGTGAATGAACTTTGAGAATGTGAATTTGACATTTGACAACCTTGCCGGTGGGTATTTATCACTTTCATTGTTCTGATTCCACAAGTAGCAAACTGACTTGAGTATGAATGCTATAATTTCAAACCCGAATGATTTATTTGCATGTCATCTTTCTCCTATATATGCAATTCTTTTTCTTTTTCACACATGCTATTGATATCTCTTACAGTTTGCAGGTACATTTTGTTAACATTCTGATGATATCTGGTGCTGTTTATTTTCCACTAATATAGTATATAACTTGTTATATTCTGATCATATCTATTGTTTATTTCCCATGGATCTAGTGATAAGTTGTCACAATGCATTTTTCTGTTAATTTTTGTTAAATTATATCAGAACTCTAGAACGATCTTGGACCTTTTCGAGGAGACTATTGCCGAAGTCAAAGGAACAATACCTTATCAATCTATCTAATAAGAATTCAAATATTCGGATTATTTTGGTGGACCACTATTAACTTGACAGTTTGAGACTCTGTTGCTGTATAAAGCCCACTGGATAGGTTTCTCTTCTCTCACATGGCCCATCGGTTCATGTTTTCTTCTCCTCCCAAGGGCCCATTAAAAAGGTAACAATGAATTCTGTACTAGTTCTCACATTCTTTCTATACAATTCTTGATCATCTGACCCTATATCACTTGTTTTACAGGCCATTATAGCTTGATGTACGGTGTTTGATGTAGACTACACCACAAATGATAAGCCACCAAGGTACCTTTAAAAAAAGAAAAAAAAATGCAATGCAAATCTCCGACGTAGCCCAGACTAGGCGCTGAGAAAGTTGAATCAAATGATGGATGACATCTTTCGAATCTTGAAGTGGGCATTTTCCCTCTCATGATATTTCAATTTCCATGGAAAATTTGGTACTGGAGACTGTCTAAAAACCATCGGGGAAAACGAGGGGTTGACTATAGAGCAAGAATAGAAGAATTATATACACATGAATGCACGTGGGTAGTAATGAAAGATACCTTCTTCTTGATCACATGCACAGTGATATATACATGACACTCTACACTCTACTATGAGATCACACTGTAGTCGATCTGTGAGTTGAAGAGGGTGTTAAATTTGTTTTGCCTTGTCTTGTTGACTACACTATCACAACACTGCGTACCCACAAAGGCTCTAGCTAGAGAAAACCTTGGTGTGTGTTCATTCTTCTGTATTCTGTATCTCTCTATCTTTGCGACTGATATACTCAGTATTACTGACACTGCTTGTTCAACAAGCAACAGGTACAAAAAAAAAAATGAAGGCAAAAGGGTTTAGAAAGGAGGT
This sequence comes from Ricinus communis, assembly GCF_019578655.1. Lineage (NCBI taxonomy): Eukaryota > Viridiplantae > Streptophyta > Magnoliopsida > Malpighiales > Euphorbiaceae > Ricinus > Ricinus communis. The sequence continues at coordinate 6,272,291 of NC_063256.1, read as the reverse complement.
GATAGAAGCTTAATATGACATCACCTCTACATATTGATTGCTTAATTTAGTAGTGTGGTCACGTAGCAATTGCAATGCTATACCTTGCATACCTAAAGTATTTTCCATTTAATGGGTTCTTCTTAGGTCACCCTACGTTTCTTTTTTTTCTTGCTTTCTAGACCACCAAAGTTTTAAGAGAGCATATGCCTCTTGCTCAGCTACTCTAGAAGCTTTGCTTTTCTTCATGCAACTTCTTAATTCTTCTCGTTAAAAGAAGAAAAAAAGAAAAGGAAAAAGGGTGGGTTTTGATACAGAAGTTTTGGGGTTAATTAGTGGAATATATTGCCATGTGGGAATGATGATGTTTGAAGAAAACAGGTAAAAAGGTGAAGACGTTGGTAATTTTGAATTCTCTTTAGTTTCCCAAAGAAGCAGGCTGTGGCAATATATATATATATATATATATATGTATGTGTATATATAGTTGAGCTGTGTTGTGTTACTTTCAAGCGTGAGGTTATGTCAGTATTCAGAAACCACCAAGTAGGAACCAATTCCCAAATCACAGTCCTTTGATCATATTGCGGGACCAATCTCTACTCAATTATACTTTCAGTTTCTCAACCGCAAAACTCCAATTTTCTCCTAGTCTTTTTATGCTTTTACGTCCCCATAATAAATAAATAAATAAATATATGTTTGCTGGCACAGTAAAACGCGACTGCGTTCTTCTTGATTCCATGACAGGGCCATGCATCAACAGTGCAATTTCGTACTTCAATCCACACTTGTATACTATTAAACATGTCTCTTACTGTTATTTATAAATGGTTTTAGAGTTGTGTCTTACTAGAGTTATGGAATCTCTTCGGTCTAAACCATAATTTGAAGACTCGTTTAATGGGCTCATTTTAGTTTATGTGAGACTCACCTATTCACAACCACGCATTTAGCAATTCCAATTAACAGTAATAGAAAAGGTGGTGCCTTGACGTCACCTGCCAGAAGAAACCTTCAAACCTCTGCCCCATCAGAAATTAAATGGCAGCATGCGTAAGCATACCTGTACTTTTCCTCAGACGTGTGCTTTGGAGCCTCCAAGGCTGATGTCAGCTCCTCTCCCAATAATTACCTGACACGTGGAGGTACACGAGGATGTCAGTCCCTGGATTACCTACCAACATTTATATTTATATACATATAAAAACCCTATAATAATCAACCCTTTATAGTTTGTCATAATTTAATTAGTTCGTAATAATTTAAAAAATAATTAAACAAGGATTGGGCGATGATGATGATGGTGGTGTGGTGTTTCTCTTACAAATGCATGTGAGGGCCATTTAGAAAGAGAATAAAAAAAACAATTGGCTAGTATGAATATATATGCCCGTAAGCCTCGAAACTTGATAGTATAAAACTAAGGGAGCATTTGTATTAGTGCACTAGGCCTAGCAAGCATCGATGTTTAAGGCACTTTAATGGAGGTGATACATTCTTTTTTTATAAAAAAAGAACTAAATAAACATGTCATGGTCAGTTTGGAAGCCTATTTGAAGGTGGAAGTAGAAAAGGGAAGCAAAAGGTATAATCTCCGTCAATCAGAAGAACGAAAAATAAAAAAGGCAAGTGCAGGGATGTAAACGTACCAAATCTGTGTCGTGGATTATTCGGAGCTCAATTAGATAAAAGCTCATCCGAGTTTATTAATAAAGACACCTTAGTATTAACAAACTAAACTCAAACTTGTCAACACTTGACTCGTTAACTTGCGAGCTAGCTCGTTTACAGACTTATGAGTCTTTTCTCAAACTAACTCGTTAATAGATTTATATATACACTCGTAAAAGATGTATAATATTTTTTATTTTATTAACTTATTATATATATAAATATTTATCAATTTCTATAAATTGATATGTAAAAATATTTTTATCTTTATTATATAGTATAATTAACTTCTAATAAATATTTAATTTTTAAAATCAATTATTAACGTGATGAAATAAACTATATTGTTAAATAAATATTTATGAGTCAACTCGAAATAATTTTAAGTTCGACTCGAGTTCATAATTATTGAATTCGAGCTCGGTTCGAGTTCATGCAATGTAGTAACAAACCAAGCTCAAACTTATTAAAATTTAATTTGGTTCAGTTCGTTTACAGTCCTAGGTAAGTGTATATTCACACAGCCTTTTTTTATTATTATTATTACAAGATATGTTTTTATTCAATTTCTTAAGAATTAGGTTTGGATATATAATGAATATGCTATATGATTTATATACATGTTATACTCTGGCAATTTTCCGTCTAAAATAGACACTTGTAGCAATTTCTTGAAAGAAAGAAGTATAAGTTCATATCAAAGAGCAATTTCTTTTGTTGGGTGTCAATTGTTTTTAGGGATGAATATTGCTTGCATGTTGATGCTTTGGAGATAATGGCAAGTGATTGCAAACCTTCTTATATCATTTAAAAATTAAAACATGTGTTAAATTTTTAGAAATAGTGTTTTATCATCCAGGACATGATCTATATTATATATATATATATAAACTAGGAGCAAATTTAATAGTGAATAGTCCAATATTCATAATGTTATGGTAACCAATTACACTGCAGATTCTCTCTTAATTTTTCATTAAATTTTAATATTTTAATTCTAGCAAAATTTTAATAAAAAAATTCCAGTTTTATTAGAAATTATCATTCAAATATATACGTAAGAAATGATAGGGTGAGACCATTTTAAGAATAATTGCCAGTTTAAATCTCAAAAAGCTCAAAAGAAATGTACATGTAATTATAGAATTGCCTTCAACAAATGCAAACCTCTGATGGCCATGTTGTGTGTGGGGTGGTACTGGTATCCATGATGTTCAAAAATGAAAGAGGCAACGGTCAAATAATTTATAGGTTGATAGAATTTGGGAGGGCGAGCCTGCCTGCATGCATATCTTTCATCATTCTTTTCCTTTTCCTTTCTTTTTCGACTTCTTTAATATCTATTTCGGTTGTTGAATCTGTATTCTTCAAAAGCAAATTATTTGCTTCCAGAAAAAAAGAACCAAGGTGCTACCATCCCTCTTCCCCACTTGGATTGTTTGTCCCATTCCTTTAGTTTCACTGGCTTAGCTAATCTAATAAAGTCTGATTCGCAGGCTAAATTATTAGTAACACTAAAATTACATCATATATATATATATACACACACATGGATCTTCAGTTACTAGAATTATACATAATACTTTCTTTTTCTCTGCGAGATGCCAAAAAATGGTGCTAGAATAAATTGATAGTTAATTCAGGATGGATGTCTCCTTGAAAGCAACAACTGTAACGACCTTGTAGCAAGTAATTCGATAACAACATAAAACGAGGGTGGTGGCTAGATTTGGTTAACCCAGAAAAAGGTGGAAAAGGCCATGAACAACCGTCCATAGGGAAGGATTTTCTTGTCTACAGAATTGAGCCTCAAAATATCAAATTGCGTAAAAAGTATAAGGACAAAGAATTAAGGTTTCCATGTTCTAAAGTAGTGGGTTGTGTCTCAACCCTTTTTGTTCGCATTCTAGGTCTCGGATTCTCAATCGCTTTATACATGCATGCATGCAATCTTTTTAAATACATGAAAATACATAAATGTTTATGTATTTACATTGTAAGGTACTTTAAAATTCATAGGGAGAGTTTTTTGGACAAAAGAAAGACACATAGCAAGAAAGAAAGAGGGGCCGAGGGTAGGCTCAATACCAAAGAGGAAACCCTCCACCGTCATGTCTCAATTACAGACTAATTAGATACAGAGATTATTTGTTGCAGTATAGGGAGATAAAAAAATAATGAAGATTAATTATTATTTTTAATCTAAAAAGAAAATGTAGAAAATAGAAAAACTGAAAAGTTTGAGCATGGGGAATTTCCAGGTCCCAATAAAAAAAAAAAAAAAGAAAAGAGCTTGACAAATGTCACGTCTGTCTGATTGCAGGCTTTAGGAGATTCTCCAAAACGCTAAACCAGTAAACGTCCAAACATGTCGTTTTTATGTCCATCATTGGATTTGCTTCTGCATCCAATTAATTGCCATTTTATCAACTTTTTGTTTGTTTGTTTGTTTTTGACTGTCATCGTTTTCAAATCACCAACTTTTTTATTTTAATTACAGGTAGAATTCCTCGAGTGTTTCTTCGGATAATTAGTATATACAGTAAGCATTCTATTTGACGAGGCTTTTGCCACATCACATCATTCTTTCTTCTTCATCTTCTTTTTCTTATTAGAAAAAAGAAACTTTGCGAACTTTTTCTTCTTTTCTTGTCTCTTTTGCTCAGTATTGGTTTTCTACTGCTATAGTCAAAAATTCTTATTTTGAAGTTTTAATCTATTTTTGTTAATGGCAATTAAAAATTATTAAACGAATATCATTTTATACGATGAAGATGATATTGACAGCATAGCATATGAATGAAAATATTATTCAATGATCTCAATGAAGTCGATTCTCGAAAGCTTTGAATCCCTGAATTCTGGAGCAGAGGCAGCAGACATGCACAGTTTGTTATGCTTTTTCTTTTAATCTCTAAGCAGGTCCCCCCCCCCCTTTCATCTATTTTGAATACGATGACTACATATATGAATTATATATTTTGATTGGACTGTTCCTTAAAATATGTTAAATGTATAATACAGGTCAACTAAATCAAAGCAATAACCCCACAAAGATCCTTAAAACCCTTTTTCTTCTTCTTTTTTCTAATCTAATCTGATATACCCAGTTGCGATTTGCTAATATATTCTTAAATGTTTGTTCAATTAATCAAATCCTATCCTTATTTCTCACAAATAATCAGCTCTATTTGCTCGTACCCATACTATTCCTCAAACTTAAGCTATGCGTGAAAAAGGAAACAAGTTCAGTTTCAACACAACTGTACTATAATATATCATCACTTTCCCTATACTCATCCTAATTTATTTTTCAGAAATCAATAGTTATCACCTTAACTGCATACAATGTGTAAATAAATTAAGTCCGGAAAAAAGAATGGATATTTACTTGTACTCGATTTAAAGAAAATATATTAATTTTTTTAAAATGAAAATCTCTTTTTATCTATTTTTGTATATTTTATTCTATTATTGAATGAAAGACGCATATAATATAATATAGTGCATTAATATTATTTAAAAATAAAACACTACCCAATTGTATTGTGTTGGGTAGTTGAAAATAGATTATGAGTGCTTGAAGTGCAGCTAAAAGCAGAAAAACAAGCAGGGAGAGAGCAGAGAATCTTCATGTAAATAAGCACAACCAAACATATACTTAATTGGTTTTCTTTTTTAATCTTTTTGATTTTGTTTTGTCCAGGCAGACAAATTTCTGTGGGGGAACAAGGCGCCACATGGCAGAATATGTTGGGTTAAAGCTTTTCTATTTGCAGTCTTCACCTTATTGCCACGTGTACTCTGTCCAACGGAGTAAGAAAACGATCCTCTTACTATTCAACTGCCCGTCAACCCCTTCGTACAGAAAAAGAAAACTTCAACATTTTTATCAAGCGCACGAACGTTGTTAATGGTGGAGTTGTAATGTACGCGCTACTTAAGAGAGTAGGAGAAGAAAGTGAAAAAACGAAAAGCATAAGGGCACGGAATACCAGAGTGACGGTGACATGTCCGAAAAACAAAAGGCCGTTTCGATAGGAAAATTGCTACTTCCTATTCACTGTTCTCTCAGATCATTTTGTTGTAAACTTTTTAATGTTTTTCACCGCAGAGCATTTGAGATTTTTAAACAAACCAACCAAAAAAGGAATAACAGTTGAATTTATTTTTTTAATAAAGAAAAAATTATAATATAGCCATTTTCCTTCTTGCAACTCTGAAGCAACGTACGTAACATGTAGCAGTCTGCCACAAATTCTTAATGCTATATGCCCCGATATTGTTTTATTAGATTTTCGAAATTCTTCTAAGGGTGTTTTGATTTCTAATTGTGTTTTTTATTTTATTTTTTTGATTTATTAAAAGTATTTTGATCTTTACTGATGCTTTTTATTTACAGAAGATTCAAAATAAGAGAGAAATCCAACGAACAATTCAATCTCCAGTGGTGTTGGGTATTTGCTTGAATCTGCCCATTAGGCCATTTTATGGAAGCAAATTCCGAATAATAGCAACAAGAGGTGGTGTTAGTTGAGCTGAGCATAATGATCTTTTAACTATTTTTGTCGACATAGTGGCCTTCAATGAAGTGTCCAACTTTGGGCAATAGAACAAAGAGATTGCTTGAGTTGACTTGAAATGGGGCACTCCAGAAGAGATGAAAAGGGGAGTGGTTTCTCCTTCTCCTTGGCCTTTCTGTGCTTGGATCAGACTGTGCTGTCACTAAATAGGAGCAAGCATAATTGCACCATATTCTTATGGTGTTTTTATTGAGCAAAGGTGATGCCCCAATATCCCATTAATGTTAAGGGTGTTATAGGGAAAGTAAAGATTGATTTTTCTTTTTGCCCATCACTTTCATAAATATCTTGCTTCTGACAATCAGAGGGTAAGTTGGTAAATAAGTTACACGTAATTGTACAAATAGCAGGTGGCTTGCAAGTTGAGCTGCCAAGCACCAATTCTACAATCCTGGTTTGACTCTCATTTCATGCTTAATTCGACCAAAACAAAACTGATAGGGGCACCATTGTCCATAAAAGAAACTTTGGCAACAGAACTAGTGGTGCGGTGACAGAGACATCAAAAATCAAAAATCAAAATACTATACAGCAGGACACCCTGGAGAACCACCTGACATGGCTGCATAAGAAAGCAAAAGCTTGTTCTTGCTTTCTTTCTTTTTTTCCTTCTTTTTATGTTCTGTTTAATTTCAGCTTGTTCTGAGAAGGAAGATAAAAATGACAATAGAGATGATCAAGCAAGCTACTTTTCCTTTTCAGTAAAATCATTTGCAGAAACAGAAAAAGAAGCTTCATATATATATATATATATATATATATATATATCAGGATTTTAACTCCTCTTTTCTTTTAAATTTGTGATGAGTAGCCATCATATCCCTCGCTCACTTCTTTTACTAATCTTTTTTGTAGATTAATACCTCAATTTGGAGAATATAAAAAAGAGCTTTCTATGATTTTTTTTTTTCTTTTTTATTTGCATTTGCTTTACAAATTGAATCGTGAGTGATTTTGACCTTTAATCAGCTCTGGCAACTCAGCAACTGTTGCCCTGCAAAAAAAAAAAAAAAAAGAAAAAGAAAAAGTAGTTGAGCAATTGAGATTTTTCAGAGTTCTTTGTTAGGAAATTTAAATATTGGCGGCATATACTCAATTCTGACGAAGCCAAAGATAATAAGATCCTATAGCAATGATATGCAATAACATGTTAACTTCTCTTACCTTATTTCTACGTTCGTCCTGAACCAGGAGCAGCAGCTATATTTGCAAATCAGCACGTTTTAATGTGAAAAATACTCAAGCTGGGATCTCGCCGGATCTGCGGGTAGCGACAAAATATACGCAATCTGTAATTAGGAGAAAAAAAGTATGGGACAGATTAGAATAATGAATTGGGAAGAATAACCAAAGCCCAAACAGGAATAGGGAAAGAAAGTGGAGGACCAACCTTTACTGGATTGTAAGCAACAGAGTGTCTCCATCGCCAGCAAGGCAGAGTGTCGTAGCAACTGTGCCCACCTGCAATACAAGGGACCAAACAATAGACACAAATAAGATAGAGCAACTGATCTTTCCAACTGAAACTTTAATTGGAAAGAAGACAATATTTGCAAGAATCCTTAAAGAAAATGTGCATAATGGTACATCAACAATTTTTTAAAGAAAAAGTTCGGCATTCATTTAGCCTACAGGTACAGCATTGCATGGCTTCAAACTTGAAAGCTCCACTTGGGCAGGCTCATATAATCACCACTCACCTGGTCGGCTACTTTATATTTCATGGGGTGCATGAAAAGCAAAAATTATGAGATGCATATGGAATAAGCACTTACCTAGGACTCAAACTAAGGGCTTGAGAATTTTGGGTAATTTGCATTCTATAGAGAAGTGTACAAGTTCGATTCCTGCACATGGAGCAGCAGAACATGCTTGATTGTGAGGTGAAATCACAAGGATATGCCAGCAACTGAAAACCAATTCATTCCAATCCAATATGGTAAATGACCTTGGCTGTAGCGCAAACAATCCTTCTTCAACTAGCTTGAGCATATTGGCAATATGCATGACTCAGAATACCAACTCTCAAAAGAAATTTAGCTCAGTGTATCCTCGTGCGTGTGGCAGCAGCTCTTCTACCTCAATTCTTGAACTGGAACAACTCATGCTTTTCTTGATTCGGCTGCAGTTTACGGACTCAACCTCAGCCACAAATACGCTATAAACTGGTCTATGATCTGAGAATCTTGATTCTCCACGTACGTAAGATAACTGGTTCAGGCCTCTTCCATGCCACAATATACGATCACACCTACAACCATGTAGGTAGATTTGATCATTTGCTTTGTAATAAGAAGATCAAGAAGATATAAAGTTATTGTGTGTGGAATTCAGAGTACTTGTACTCACAGTTTATACTGCAAGAAGAAATTTTCTTTCTTTTCAAAAAGGTAAGACAGTAAGAGAAAAGGATGTTACCATGCAGGAGTTCTTCGCTTCTCCTTTGGGTGCCTGTCATCCCCTGCATATCGATCAGAATTATTAGAGTACTTGTATGTGGGAGGGAAATATATCTTCCCTTCATTCCATCCCTCGAAAACTCGGCCACGTCTCTGCTCTATCCGAAGCTGAAAGTAAGAACCATCAGGAGGTGAGATTGAGCATTTCTTGGTAACGGAAATGCAGCCCTATGAAAAGTAGGAAAGAAAGCCAAATTGCATTTCCATCAAATTAACAGCTAAAGTCATAACCAACCTGGTCATTCTCTAATAATGCTCTCCAGTTGTGCATCTCTACAAGAGCCTTTGCCATGCGGTAAGACAAGGCAATCCTATAATTTAAATCCCCTAGCCATATAATTCGACTGCACCAACACATGAAGTATTAAATACTGCACAATTTCCCCAAGTCCAAAAGGAGAAAACAAAGAAAGCAAAAACTAAAAAGAAGATGATTAAGGCCTTACTCGTGTTCCAGAATTGTTTGAGGTGACTTCTCATCTCCCATACCACGAACTCTTGGGAACCTTGTCTTCCTAAGGATCTCCATTACATCGGAGTTCCTCCGCAGCTCATCTCCCTCCTTCTGCCCAGATGTTAAATGACTACAGATGAAGCAAAAGCTTGTTTTGTGCAATGACATGCTAATTGAAATTGAACCCTGAAAAACCAAGAGAATAAGAATCTTACGTTCTTTTGTCATTAACTCATCACAGTTTTGCTCCTAAGATTCAAGAAAAAAGCAAAAGTGTACCTTGTTTCCAAGATATCCCATTAATCCTCTGCCCACACAAGACACTTTCATGTTGCGAACATCATCTCTAAGGTCACTCTTTACCCATACTGTTAGGAATATCCCCACCATTTGCTTACTGGCAACCAAACAGTACCTTGACTGCCCCATTTGCCTGTCTCTGTCCTCCATTGAGAAGGACCCACTGTAGTCAATTGGTGAATAGTGAGTGGTACCAGGTGAGTCCCCAGGTCCATTTTCATCATCAGAGGAACCCCATTTGAAATTAGGGTCATAATCACTCGCTCTATGACCAAAGATAACCCTATCACAAACGCTGAAACGCCGATCCAGTCTAGGTTGTAGCATCGTCATGTCATTATCCATCCTCATGCTGCGGCTCAATGATTGAAAGGAGCGGCGATGGAAGAAGGATGAGGCCTTCTGCCTCGTTGATCCCTCAAAGTCTGCATCCAGTTCGACAATAGGATCAGGAATTGGGGAAGGAGTATGACAGACACCACTTGTACCAGGAAGACTATTTAGAGTCTTCCTAATCAGAGCAAGCCATTTTCGTGCTGGACCATTGTCTTCTGTGCCCAAGACATTGCCAGCATTCAGAGGTACGATTTCTTGAAACCTGAATTCATGAGATCAAAGGAGTTTTAGCATTACACAAGTTGCTTGGCCAGAACAAATGAGACTGAAGAACATTGTGATTAACTGGGATTACCCAAGAACATAAATGTCAGCAGGAGGAGAGGTATGAAGCCAATCTTCAAGATTCAAATAACTTGGAGGAGATTTTCCAGCCACATTCCATGTTGCTACAAAGATCCTGCAGTCATATAGCAATTAAAATCCAACTCAGCGCTGGAAAAGAATAAGTTCCCTTCCAACATAAATGAAAAGAAAAGGGCTCTTATGCAGGTGTAAATATGATTAAATGAGCTATTAGAAAAAAGATCAAGATTGTGGCGTATGCTCGAAAGAAATCGAAAACTGATATTTTTTGTTTATGTGCAGAGAGGGGCAATGCCTAATGAATTCGATGAAGACACACCTATAATTGTGAACATCAGTAACTTGTGCAGCATCAAAATCGATCCTACTTCGCCGGACTCGATCAGAGTTCCTCTTATTGGGTCTCTCTGCGCATCAAATTGGGAGTTTAAGAATCATGGGGAGAAGATATAAAAATGTAAAACACAAATATTCCTCTTATCAAGATATTTAGGGGTCAAAGGAAGATGTGGTCCAAAGCAATAAGCTGATACTGAACCTGTTTTGCTTTTCTTGATTGTGCATGCTTCTCTCTCTGAGAAGTTGCTCCTCCAATCTTCATCACCACCTGAAAAAGAAACACAATAAAGTGGTTAAAGCTGTGCTCTTTCTACTGCCAATGCATCTTGAAACACCACAAAAAACAAAGATATATTTGGGCAAGAAGAAAAACAAAATTTATTCAAATTCAGATGCAGAAAAGAACAAATTAACAGATCTCTAGCTGCAAGTAGAAGTAGCAGACCCACAATAAAATCCACACACATTTGTGTTGCACAAAACAAATATTGATTCGAATGTAGATAATGCTAAGCATTCAGTGTCCAGAAGAATCCAAAAGCAACTCATTTAACAAGTTGCAGTATAAAATCCCATTTTTGTTCTTTGACATAAATGGCCAAGATTCTCAAACCCAGAAGAAGAAAAAGACCAATAATCACCTCCATAAACAACATCATCTGCTTGAAATTCCTCAGCTTTGCTCTTGATATTGAACCACTTCTTGACCAGTATCTTGGGCCATGAAAGCTTCACCAAAAGTACAAAAACTGAGTCAGAAATAACTACATCATCTTCATGAAAAAATTAAAGACTTTCTTTTTCGAGCATGTCGCGCACCTTGCTTTTCTTCGAGTCCCCATGTCTCATTGTTTCACAAATTCATATAGCTTCCTAAAACTTTATAACTAAGATGGTATTCCTTCTGGGTCTTGCACAGAATAGAATGTGAAAGGAAGGTGAAGAATAGAAAGAATCCAAGAAACAGACTTTTTCCTAGGAACAGAGAAGAATAAGCTTGACCTCCTGTTTTATGCTAAAACCAAACAAAAGAAAATAGAATATAATAATTAAAAAACTCAATGATTAAAGCTATAGAGAAGAAGAAGAAGAAGAAGAAGAAGAAGAGAGAGAACAAATGAGAATGCTTATTCCGTCAGGTAATGAAGAGAAAACAATTGAGAAACAAAGAAGGCCCCAGTTCCTCGGCATTTTATAAAGAAGAAAATGAAATCCAAGAGATACCCAGTTGCCCAGTTGAGGTGTTCTGCGTCCAGTACAGAGAAAACAGAGGAAATGAGGCAAAGATTGAGAAACTGAAAGAGAGGCAATTAAGAATAGAAACAAACAAGGCGAGAGAGAGAGAGAGAAGTGATGCGTGAAAGTAAGACTATGAGATTCTGAGAGTGAAACAAGACAATGTAGGATACAATAAAAAGAGAAGAGAGAGAGAACTCTGAAGGCGAGACACATAAATATATAAGAAAAAAAAAAAAAAAAAGAACCTCGTTCTGGGTACAGAGAGCAAATTATCGAACTTGAAGAAGAGAATAAAGTGCACAATTTGCAAGCTTAACTTAAAGAGCTTCCCTCACGCACACAAACTCTTCTCTTTCTCTCCTTTTTAATTTTAAGTAACCAAAAACCAATGCCAACTCAACAAAAACCCCTCTCTCTTTTTTTAATCTTTCTTTTATTATTATTATTAAAATTATTTTGGGGACTCGAAGAGGAAAAGAGCCAAATGGGTGCTACTTAGCTCATCCGTTCAAAGTCTAAAGTCATACCCAACAGAAACTGCCCTCCTTTTCTACTATTATCACTTCTCGCTCAGAACTCAGTCAGCAAAGTTAGGTTTGAGCAAATACTAATACTGTACCTCACCAATCCTCTATCTGGTCTTTCCATGGTTAGAAGAAAAAGAAAAAAAGAAAAAAGAAAGGCAAGAAACAAAGAGAATATTGGTTTAGAATGGAAGACTTGAAGTTGGAGAGTTTGTTTATTAATGGATTTGCTTCCCTTTCGCTTCTTTATATATATCTTTTAAGGATACAAGTCGGGTATGTTTGTTTTATTTATTATTTTATTTGTTAGGGACTCTGGGTTTTTGAGCTTTGAGACATGCATGTCTTAGTGTATAATAAGGTGTATAGGTTTTTTGATAATAGGGGATTTTTAATATGAAGAATCTTTATTTATTCATTTCTTCAATTTATATATGAAATGTAGATACATTTCTTTTTGGGGTACTGGGAGATTTTATGTAAACAAAGTTTTAATTATAAACTTTGGAAGCAAATGCATCTATCTTCACAAAAACCTTGTTTGTTGCTTTTTTAGTAGTGTGTCCATGTGCCGGTCTGTTAAGCAATTTAGAGGCTCTTTTTGACCCAATCTAGACTAGTGTCCAAGTATAACAAGGCAATTTTGCCAATTTTAGGCTTTTAATCTCTACTATTTTGATGTCTTCTAAAGTTTAATCTTGTTTTCATGCATAGATTAAAAGCATAAAAAGATATATTGTGCTTTCAGTTCCCCCTCATGGGACTACATTTATTTACATGGATATAGGATCTTGTTAGGCCGAGAAGGGTCCCCAACCCTAGCCCAATGCACCTCAACAGCCCACGCCATCTCCTAGGGTTTTGTGCATCTATCTGTCATGGCAAGGGTAGGGTATTAATGTTAAGTGTTACTAATATGAACCTAGCCAGAACAAATTAATTTTCTTGGTTTAAGCTCTCAAATCTTGATTTTCTTAATTGACTAATCTTTAATACCACATGACGCATGTGGGAGACCGTGTCTACGTTCCCTTAGCTTAATTAATCTGAAAAATATTTCACATTTCAAGACAATTAGCAACCAATTAACAAGCTAGTTTATGTGTACAAGGGGATAAACTAATGGAATTGACGGCAAAACAATCCAAAGATAGGAACAAAACAAAACAAACCCTAATCTTATCTCCAAAATGGAAATCCCTAACGACTGTTGCTCCTACAACTACTACTACAATACAACCCCACCACACCTTAGTGAAGCTTCCACTATATTAACAATTTATAGGTTGTCTGAAGCTTGAACAATTCATAGTTGTCCAGCCAAACTGCATCTTCTTTTCTTCTAGCAACGTGGCAACCCGTTATCATGGAGACAAGGAAAGAGCTTCAGTTCTGCTCATGATAAGTGGGTGATTAAGCATTAAATTTTGTGATTAGGTAGTTGGTAATGTGCCTTTTTCTCTTTGTATTTGTATCAACTTACTTACCAGTACCAGCAACATAAATTATTTGCTTTCTTCTATATATATATATATATATATATATATATATATATATATATATATATATATATATATATATATATGTCGGAACAATAATTTCAAGAAAGAGTAATTTAAAGCTTAAACCCTAAACAGGCTATAATAGAAGTTAATTGGAGATCTGGGAAAATAAAATCTTTATTCAAATTCCCCTCCCTTCACAAAATGAAACAAAGAGATGATAGCATTAGGGTATGCGTTTAATGAAATGTTTATGTATTTTTGTATCTTAACGTGTAAGTTAAGGAATTAAAACCCAATACCCTTTTCTTTAGTAATACTTGTATGAAAGTTAAAAAGAGTTAGTTTTGTATTAGTATGTTAGGGCTTGAAGACAACATAAAACACAATAGGCGAGTGTTTGTGTTGTATGTAATGTAAGACCATTAAATATGACAGGTCCTGGTTTCTCTCTCTCCATTGAAACCTTTCAACCCATCAGCTACTGTGGAAAATAGAGGTAATGTAAATATAGCAGAGGAAGAGTGGTAGCAAAATTAAAGAGCAATGGGACCCTGTAGTTAAATGCTTTATCTATAGGGAAAGAGGAGATTCTCTGCCAACAGCTTTTAAAAGATCTTTCATTTTCTCACAGAGTAAGAGCCATATTACACATTACATACACAATATACAGCCATTATCATCATGAAAATGGTATCTAATGAGGACACCCACATATGATACTTGGATTCAATAAAGATATCATGAATTTTATTATGATTCCTTGATCTCTCTCTCTCTCTCTCTCTCTCTCTCTCTCTCTATGGCTTGTACCTTATCCCCTTTCTTGCCACGTGTTATCTTATGTGCAGCTGCAGCCCTCACATAATTCCCAAAATTATAACCAAATTGATTGTTTATAGAGTTTCTTTATTTTATTTTATTTGATCTTTTATACAAAACATAATCAATTTTCTTTTCCTTCCTTCACATGTCTCTATTAGGTCTATGTTTGGTGATGTCTGGCCAATAATAGATATAAGGTCCACCATCCATACGCTTAGGAGCATTTTGTAACATCTAAAAACTCTAAATACAAGAATATGACATTCTTTTCTTCTCTTTATTTTTCTGGTATGAATGTTTTTATTCTGATGGAAAATGCTCACTCTTTGCCAATTAAAAGATTTGTATGTAATTGTTATTATTTGATACAACAGAAAGATGATTTATTTTTTCTTTCTCAAAGCTAGTCTTTTGAATTGTTTAAATTAAGTGAGAAGATAGACTGACAAGGCAGTCAAAGGATGGGATGATCTTTGATCTATACTTTGGGCAAAGTATCTCCAGTCGGGAGGAACTCCATTTTGCTTCCGTTTCCTTTTGCTTTTTCAGCTTTTAAATTCTCCATATTCACTCACCCACCTCTGCTTTCTCTCAGATATCTCCCATCTCTCCATCTTTCTCTCCACACACACATATATATAGCAATTATTCGTATTAGATTAGTTTTATAGTTATTCTTTTATTACAACAAAGCCATTTATTAATTAGCTAATTTGAAAACCCAATCCAGTCTTTTAAAGCTCAAACCCATTAAACTTAATTGTAAATAACTAATTCAGTTTACTTATTCACTATACTATGATGATTCTCATCTATACATATATTTATATTTTGTAAACCAAACGCTCATGGCTCCATAGATTGTTTGCTTATTGTGCATTTCACTAGAGGATGCCACATAAATCTTTTCCACCCATGAATACTATATTCATAATCAACAAAATTCAATTGGAAGATCTTTCAAAATCCTGTGTGGTTATCCCAAATAATGATATACCAAATAATTAGTAGGGTTTTTTGGATGCATCTTTGAGGGTCATATTAATGGTAGCAAAGTCACATGGCCAAGCAATTGGTTGGGACTGTCCAAATTGTACGCTAACCTACGGACCTCCTCTCTCACTATCCATTCAAAAAGAAAGCTCCACTATGGGCCATTTAGAGGGTCACCACCAATTTAATGTCTAGACACTATCTATTAAGAAAGCTTTGGATTTGACTAGTTGATCTATCATTCATTCAGGGTACCATGAAAGCACTTATTTCCTCCTACCATCTGCTTCTCTATGATAAATCCTTAGCATATTTTCTTGTGTTCTCTATGTGCAAATCCATGTTTTATATGTCTAAGGCCATTTATAAAGAAGGCTCAACAATGGACCACTTCCCAATTGAAGATAATGTGGGTACTTTTGTACGTTAAAACCTCCAGGGTGAAAAAACAAAAAGAAAATCATTGACTTCTTCTTCTTCTTCTTCATATTGATGTGAATGTTTTCACTTTCCGTAAAAATTGAGATTGAGTTTTACCTTCAGCCATCTAGTTTCATTGACCTGGGCAAAGATCTTGTCACCAGCTTTCTTGTCTTTTCTATTTATTTATTTATTGTTTTTACCTCAAACCATCCTTCGTATTGCCCATCAAATCAAGAAGACTACAACGCCAGCCTTTTTCCATCTGGCTTGACACGGTTGCTAAATCTAAATAATACCGTGTTTTCAACACTGTAATACTAATAATACTCACATCAAAAATATTTGGATAGGATTTGCTTTGTGATCCATTCTTCTCACACCATGTTTGTGATTGTGAGAGGGAAAGGCAATACAGTACCTTACCCAATAATTTCTTCCCCACAAACATTAAAATAAGAGGTCTCTTTGGGTTAAAACTTGAACGAGCCTTGTTACTGACCGAATTAGTTTCACCTACCACAAACAATGTGATTGCTCGAGCTACTTCACCATCACTGATCTAAATATAAGCATATTCCATATATCAGTTCTTTTCTAGCTCCAAGAATATCAAATAATAGCACCAGTTACATGCTTCCAGCACCTATGATCCTCCCTCCCATCCAATCAAATACAACCTTAATTTGTTCAAATTGCCTTCTATACTCCCAAAATGTAGAGATCAATAAGTGACAAGTAAAGAGTGCAATGTTATGAGGAAAATGGTATTGCTGCATTATTAAAGTTCCTAATCCTATCATGTTAACAATTAGAAATAAAAACAATTATTTAGCATAAATCCAAGAACCACAAAGAATAATATACACGACTACAACAAATCCCAAATCTTTATGACTTTATGCAAAAAATATAATCAGGCACTAGTTTGCAGCAGATATCGACAATTTGCAAATGATATCAGTTGAGTCTATGGGCAGCAAGAACTATAAAGAACATATAGTGAAGTTCATCATCTGTTATTGACAAATCAACCTCATAGTGGAAAACAGTGCCACGTACATTGGATTTCAATACGAATTGTCAAATACAACAATTCAATCATAAAGTTCATCTATTGCTTCTATAATCCAAATCATTTTGGTCCAAAATTGATGATGTAAAATGTCCAGTGAAAAGCCAATTATTTGTCCAATAAGCATTAATTATAAAACCATGGAACAAGTGGCTCAGACTATCGACAAAGAACAACTCTAATTCAACCCAAGTTAGTGATTGACATACTGAGAGTAATCCATGCCAAGTACTTTTCAAATGCTTAGCCATAAGTGCGCAAATCATGAATATTCTATTTGTTTGAGCTCTCTCATGGCACAAACTTTAATATTTTCGGATCATCACCATCTACTATTTGTCATGACTTGATTTTGTAGCTCTCAGAATCTTAAATACATTAACGGAGAACTCCATACCGGTAGGTTAACATCACTATCCATTAACCAAATTCTCCAGAGTAGTAACATCTTTCACAACTGCTTTCTCACTATATTCATTTCCACTCTTAACTCCTCAAATCTAAAATTCTATCGGAGAACAGTGTAATACACCCAAGTAGGCACGAATATTCATCTATCATTATCACATTATCATCTTAATCTGGAAATAAACAAAATGGGATAGTAAAAAAAGGTATATACCTAAAGCACTACTTACGTGGAGAAGCATTGACATGATAACAACTACGCGCGAGCTTAACGCATTGCAACCAGTGAAAAATCTCGGCATTAGGATCTCTTTCGATAACAACATCAGATGCAGTAATCTGCACAGTACCTCTATAGCTCGTGATCCTGCCACGAACCCTAGCTACAACTCCAATCTTGATCAATGAGGCAAAGTGAGTGGCCGTTGAGGCAATTAGTCGAACAGCTGGTGTGCTCCGGCGAGAAAAGTAAGGGGAAGTGAGCTGGTTGAGCCAGAGAATGCATGAAACGCAGCCTGTGCCGTCGTCGATTGTGAATTTCAGGAATTTGTGTGGTTTGTGCTCGCAGGAAGTGACAATACCGAGGATTTCGGCGCGTGAGAAGGACTTGTTTGCGTGAGAGAATGAGATTGGGTCTGAGGGGGAAAACGGTGGAGTTTGTGTGAGAGAGACGAGATCCAAGGCTAGGAGTTTTACGTGTATGTTTTGGAATTTTTGATCCATTTTTTGGTTAATGGCTTTTTCTTTCCTTTTTCTTAGATAAGTTCTGTTTATGGCAATAGTTGGCGGGAAAGCTTTTGATCTAGCGCTGATTACCTTATTGATCGATATAACACATTAATAAAACAAAAGGGGTGGACTGTGATCTTGTAGTAACAAAAATAGCTCTTGGTGTGGCATTCTTCGAAAGCATTATGGGATTTAGATTTCTGGATTTGCTGCAAATCTGGATTCCTGATTCTGGAGTTAACAGCCTTAGATTACCGGGAATATGGGGGGCTCAGAAGATCAATCTTGGAGGGAGGTTGATAAAGAGTGTCTACTGAATATTTTGTTGAAATCCTCATCTCCCACTATGAAGTACATGGCTTTGTTTAAAGAAGCCCAGGTCAGTGATTGGGTGGCTAAGATTTCTCATGTTTACAGGGAAGCTAATTGGTGGGCTGACAAGCTTGCTAATATTGGCCATGATCTTCCCCTTGGCTGCCACGTTTTCGAGGTTCCTCATGATGCTGTTAAGCCCATTACTTTTCAGGATAATATTGGGGTCACTATCCCCCAGATTTTATCCTTTGTAATTGTATTTAGGCTTTTCTGCTCCCTCTTTATTCAAAAAAGAAAAAAAGAAGTTTTTGGGGTTTTCAACTACTGGGTTAAAGCTTTTGTACAAGTGATGCGTACAAGGATTTTATTGATAGAAAATATAGGAAAAACAGCAGTCTTGTTCTACATAAACATTCTCAACTTAATCATATGCATCTATGGATGCTTCAACTCATCTAATTTTGAATTTAAGGATAAAGAGTTTGATTGTAGGTCAGCGCACAAGGATACAGCTGCAATATGCAGATAAATCTATAAATCACGTTCTAAAATTGATCAATTCAACAGAGAACGTTACACAGTTCAACACAAGTGCACAAGTTTCTTCCTCTTCCCAGTTGTGCAGGAGAACCTGTTATCCAACCATAGTGCGCTTTCGACCCCTTTGGCGAACTGTGATGGAAGTTTTCAGAAGAAAATTAAAAAAAATTTGAAAGAATAGAAAAGATGAACATATAGGAGAGGAAGGTTGTTACCTTGGGCTAGCTTGTTTATTGTGGATGACCATTGCTTTGAGGACTTCCTATATGCAGCAAGTATGCGATCCATCTATATAAGAAAGAATGCAGGCCATCAGACAAAGATTCAATTTTGCATCCAGTTTAAGATTTAAACACCATTTCCATTTTACACTTCCATAAATCACCTGAATAGTGCTATCAAATCACTGCTGCAGTTTCAATTGGCAGACGCAGACGAGTAAAAAACAAAAAATAACACCCCTCCTTCATTCACAATATATACTAAAATTTAATTCTGCGTGCATATCAATCAGCAATCTAACAGAGCACAAGTGAAAATAGAGATGTTAGACTTACTACATTCCCACATGAGGAGTGCATAGAAAGCAAGGCTCGTTCAAGTACATACAAATCGACTGCCTTGTCTTCAGGAAGGGTCGATGTAAAGCTCAAACCAAAATCAATAAGAACCTAAAAGGGAAGATATATTCTAGTTATGATGCCAACATAAAAAGAAAGTAACAAAAGAAAGGTAAAAATGTCACAGAGAAACTCACCAATTGATTACTAGCATCGCGGATGAGCATATTTGAAGTGGTTAAATCACCATGAATGAGTCCCCCATCATGTAGTTTTGCAACTGCATCACCAATCTGAGTTGCAATATCATCCAAACGTTCTTCTTGGACAACACCGAGTAACCCGAATTCAAGAAGAATATCTTTGACGGCACGGCCCTCAACAAACTCAAAATTGAGGGTCTGCAATAAAGGATCAACAGCATACAGTACAGGAGTAGATACCCCAAGTCGTCTAGCCTTTGTCATGCACCTTGCTTCCTGAGCTCCCAGTCCCAGGTCACATAACAAACATCATCAAATTTTTCAGGTAGAAGAAAAAAGCAAGGAAACCCACCAATACTAAGATATAACTCACAGCATTTAAGCGTTTGAGAGTAAGTTTAGAGTCCAAAGATGGGTGCCTATACTTCTTTGAGAAGCGTTCCTTTACAATTGACTTCCTCCCAACGAAACTTGACTCAAACACTCTCTGAAAGAGAAAGAATTGCTTTTAAGTTATTAATTTAATTTACCCAAAGCAAACATTGTAAAGAAACTTACAGCTTCAGCGCCTTGCTTTATGAGAATAAGAGAGCCATCTTTGACATCTGAATCAATCTCCATATTTGCACAATTCGGCCGCTCTATCAGATAACTCGGAAAGCTAAAAAACCCTTTTCCTCCTTCTTCCAATTTTGTTGGCGACAACGACGGCGTTTAAGCGTCTACTTTTATTCTTCTTTTCCCCTATATTTTACCTCGTTGGTCGGGAGGGTGGGTGTTTTTGTAAATGCGGTCAATAAAAATAATAAGTTTATAACGGCGACGTTTTAAGGCCTTTCACTTTCAGAGAAGAAATCCTAGACCGTCGCTTAATATCCAAAAAGTGGCTAATTGAATCCTCTTTTTTGTTTAGGGTTCAGAGTAATAAAATCGGATGCCATGAAGAGGACAATGCCATGGAATGATCAGGATAATTCTTCATCCTCTGATGAATCTTCATCGTCTGACGAATCCAAGGATAAGAAACCTCAAGGTATTATTCAATTCAATTGCTCTTTTAGAATTATATTTATAATTAAATTACTATCGACCTAATGATTTTATTATATAGGCAAGTTTGGAAAGCGTAAGAGTGGTGCTATAGACTTTGATGCATTGAGGAAACACGGCTACAAAGGAGGACTATCAGTCCTAAATGTGCCTCCGCCGAAAGATGACACGCCGCAAGACTGGACTTGGTCTACTGGCAAAGATCGCCGGGAGGTTGAAGAGTCTATTGAAGAGCGACAGAGAACTAGAGCTGCGTTAGCTGAGGGGGAGCTACTTGCGAATGCGAAAACAACCAGAGAGAAGAAAAGCTTATCCTTCTCTCAGAAGGAGAAGAGGAAGCGAGACCTGGGTCAGGCTAGTAGAGGCAAGAATTACGTTGAAGAAGAGAAGAGATTGCTGAGGGAAAGTGGTATTTACTCTAGTTTTGATTCTTGATAGCTCATAAATAACAGCAGAACCTCCTTTATGAATAACCTTAACTTTTAATTTCTTTTTCTTTTTTTTTTTAAATCCGTCTTAGAAGATTTACCAGAACATAAACTCCGTCATAAAAATATATCTATTTTCCTTTAACAAATTTTTTAAAATCATGTCAATATACTTTATTAATTAACTTTTTATTAGAAATGAGTAAAAAATAAATTTAAAACATAGCTCAAGTTAAAATACGAGCCAACTGGCAAACCAAACAAATGATTTTCTTTTATATGAGAATAGTAATAAGATCAATTTGAGTAGTTTGATTCCAGGAGTTCTATTACCGGAAGAAAAAACATAAAAATGTGAAAAAATACCATAGAGTTGGCATTTCAGTGGGGAAAACCTAAATCAAAGTAAACAGTAGACAAGGCTCGCAATAGTAATCCTCACAACTAATCCTGTAAGCAAGTGATATTCCCGCCTTATACATAGTTTATGGTATCCTCTCCACGTTGCAGCTTAAAGCAAAAATTATACGCCAGTTTCAGCAGCTTTGGATTCTGCCGGCGTGAAATGAGGCATTTGCTACAATGGCATATCAGGAGATCTATTGGACAGAGTCCTGTAAATAGCTCTGATAGTATTTGGGGTTGTTCTACAACAACCTCCTACCAGTGAAGCCCCAACCTCGCACCATTTATTTACATATGACACAAAATCTTCATCTGTTACCCCAGTATTTTGCTGCAACATCAACGAATTTTACTGTTAGTTTTGCACATCAAGAAATTAGACCTCCAGCTGTGGAGCTGTGAGACTACATTACAGATGAAAAAGCACGAGAAATATGCAAAGTAAATCCACATATTGCTTGAATACGTTATTTCAATATTCCTTTAATGATTCACAGAGAAAATACTTATAATATAAACAACTGCAATTGTTCGCTACTACTTTATGAGGCGTTTTGAAGAGAAGAAAGATAAAAAAGGACTGATTTTCTAATAACTAATATAAAAGAACAATTTAGAGGTCATTTTCTAAAACAACCAAACAGAATGAGCTTACCACCCACTCCTTGCGATCAGCATCATAACTCTCCCCACTGTTTGGATAAATAAGTATTGGTTTGGAGGTCACCTGAAGAAATTATTCAATAAAATATTAAGTCTCTCAACAAGTAAATTCTCTAACAAATACTGAAATTCTGTAGCAAATAAGAAGTACTTATTTCCAAAATGCTTATAAATATAAGAGAAGATGCAAACTACTCTTTGCTTTCGTATACAAACAGGCACAGAAAAAGGTTTTTCACATAACATAGGACGTGCAGTCTGTAATTGGCATCGAAACAGCATAATTGCTGTCATTACAGGAAAACAACCAACTTATCATAACCCTCACTAAATGTATCACCAGATGACTTTCTAATCCAAGATGTACACATTGGCAGTCTTAGTCGTTGCATCATAATAATTATTTAAAGATAGAACAAATAAAAAAAGAAACAACTTACTTTTGCTTAAGAAATCCATCTGTCTATAAATTTCTTTGGATTTTAAGCAAATTTTGCCAAAATAATTTGGTAATTAATAAATGTTCAAAGAACATTTTGGGAAATAGGCTAGTGGTAATAGATTGAACAAGAAAAAAATTTATGGAGCACGACAGTAGAAGTGGAAATCTAGCTCTTCCTCAGTTTTGGTTTTAGTAAATGCCTCTAATTTTTATATCTCATCTCTTGAAACAAGTCATGAACTCCTGAATACTGAACAGCAAACGAACATGTAATGGACTAAATATTAAACACCAAAATTTGGGTGCTAAAGTTAAGAAAATGTGAAATATTATCTATAAAAAATTGAAAGCAAGAACTGGTACCTTCTTGATAGATAAAATCAGTCCATGAATAAAGCTAGGAGGTGTGCAATTGATTCCCACAGCAATGACTTTCCTACATGATTCAGCAATTGAGGCGCATTCAAGCAAAGAATCACCGCTAACCACGTTGATACCATCTTTAGAGTTAAAAGAGAACCATGCAGGAACCTTTATGTCTTCCTCCTCTAAAAGCTCAGCATATGCCTACATGGAAATAATAGACGATTAGAAATAAGCACCAAACAGAACATAACACCATTGAGCCACTTTTTTATTCTAGAAACTCCTTAATATGTTAACTACATGTTCTACAATCCATGCTTTAACTTATTAGAGCACGGAATTTCATAATAGAGAAATTTCAGAGTACGCATAGGATTAGGGATCATCCACCAATGATATAAATCAAGTACCTATGCTAATCCTGAATCTGGAAGGCCTGAAGAGGCCAGAAGTAAAAGGAGTGAGGAGAGCAAAAATGGGAAGGGAATTGAATTTTTCTCTTGTTTAAATTGGAAGATAAAATGCAGGAAATATAAATTTGAACAGAGAACTGACTTACCATTATCCCACAAAATCCCTTCTGCCAAATCAGAAAGAATGAGGAGAGAGAATTACCTCACAGGCTGCAATGTCTACTTAAATTATCTTTTATTAACTCCATGCACATGATCCATTAGGTAAATCTACTGATAAAAAAAGCTCCTACTCCTTTTGATCTTTCCAGAGACAAGTTATTACAAAATGCTAACATGGGCTTTTGTTTTTTTTTTTTTGTTTCAACACACAGATATAGTTCACTCCTCGATTAAGCTTCATATGATTCTGTGCTTTGCCTACGATCTGTAGTCTAATAGGAATAATGAACAAATTTTACTTTTAATCCAACTCAAACCAGAAAAAAATGTTTTTACCCCAGTTTCTCTTCCTCCCATTTTTACGCAAACCAAACAAAAAAGCAAGGTATAATCTCTTCCTTTCACTTTCTGCCCCTATCCCCCATATTTGCTCTCGCCTCCTTATGTCCCCAAATAGTTTTTCCCAATAAAAGAGTCAATTCCTTTTATCCTTTAAGAAACAAAATTTACAATGTTATATTATCAAAAGGGTCAAGTTAATACCTGAGCTTCTACCCTATTTGGAACTGTTTCAAATGCTATGAGGTCAGCACCTGCTTCTGCCAATACCTGAACCCTTCTGCGATGAAAATCTTTCAATGTGCCCAGGGTAACAGCCTCACCATAGTCTCCACTGAAAAGGAGTGATACAGTAAGTATAAGTTAAAATTTTGTTTCTAGAAAAGATATGCTCAACCAGTTTGCTAAAAACAAACTTGATTTGGGTTGTTTGCTTGTGCTAGAAACTCAGAATGCAAAGATCAAAATTAAATGCAAAGAGGATAAATAGAGAAAAAGCTATGCTCAACCAGTTTGATACAATCAAACTTAATTTGGGTTGTTTGCTTGTGTCAAAAACTTAGAGAAAAAATGGAAAGAGGGGAAAAGAGAAACAGACTGTGTGATCCATGACATGCCAACACATGTTAGGAGTTGTATGGGTTTCAAACATGAAACGAACTGTTCATATTCTTCAAAACTACATACATGACCGTGTTATCAGACACGAAGTGTCCTGACAATAAAGCAGCATAAACACTTGTAGAATAAAATATTCATGTAATAGAAAAGCTATGACTCCTAATTGGTACATGATGCAAGTGATATCAATAGTAATGCAGCTTATCAAATGTCTTAAACAACATGTTAACTCACCTGTACTCAGATCCATCAGCCAAATACGCTCCATAGCTGCCAACAGAAGCTGCAACTAAAATAGGCCGCTTTTTCAAAACCCTGCCGTCATTATTATCATCACAAGCTCCTGCTAGGCATTTGTCATGATAAACCTCTCTTGCCTCACAGGCAATTTCCACACTTTTTTTAAGCAAGGCTTCACTTTCTGCACTAGAGAAACCTTTTGCTTCAAATCCCTGAATGGTGGCCTGCACAAATTGAAATAAACTGAATGTTAGTTTCACACACATGCATGTAGACAGAGCAGATCATTAATAATACCTGATAAGAAGCTGTGATAATAATATCAGCACCAGCTTCAAGATAGTCAAGGTGCACCTGCCCAGTTTTGAAAATCAGCTAATAATAGTCTTTTTTATTATAAATTAAATACTTGATAAGCTAAAAGCAAAAGAGATAACAATATAGAGGATAACACATGCAGTAATCATCCCAGAAATCTGGGGAAGCTTTGATAGCAAGTCAAGCTTATTCATCCTTTAGGAGCAACAAGAACAGCTACTAGCTCAACAGGTAACCTCTTATCGGCAGGAGGTAGTTGCTCCTAGTTCTAGTCATACCTCTAGTTTGACCTCTTACTGATTCTAGTCCCCACCAGCTTTCCCTAAACCTTAAAAAATGGGGCTAAACTGGACCTCTTTCTACCAATAATCCCATAATGAAGCTCAACAATCCAACTTCTCCCATAGTAAGACCTAACTGGTTTACAATAAAAAGATAATACTATTAGCATTCTAAAGGGTATATTGCATAATCAAATTGAATGTGTTACTAATTAACAAAAGATGGTTTCAGTTCCTAACAGAGTATTGTATTTGATTTTACACAATTGCACTATAAAAATTGAAGATCATACAATAAAGTCGGTACCTCTAATATGATTAAGGCACTAGCCATAAATTGGCACATTTAGGCAGAAACAGGGATACCAACATGACCCTCTAAAGTAGGTTCAAATTTCAAAATGATGTTAAATTAATTATTTACCTTCAGGGTTAGCATATTAGGTTTAGATATTAGAAGCTCGTTTAAAACTCACCAATTCTATAACTGACAGAATATGCTCAGTATACATGTGTGAAAGGGTGCAAGCTCATATAGGTCATGCTCGTTTGTTCCATGGATATACTTCTTTCGGGACCGTAAAATTTAAAAAAAAAAAAAGAACATGGATAAGCTTTGTCAAACAATACTTATAATACCAAGTTCAACTTGACATGGGGTTTCTGAGCAACTTATGATTCTTTATGATTTATTGAATACTGAGATGAATTTCTTTCTACACAATTTAATTCATCAAAACCATCTAAGTTACAGTTTTTATGCACCAAACCAGCAGCTTTAATTTATTCGCCTATCAGCCACAGCTTTCATTACTAGAACCAACAAAATAATAGTGCTTTGGATAAACTCTGGATCATTCTAGTTTCAAAACAATGAATACACACCAAACAACGGCAAGTGGAAAGAGAGAAGATATAGAAGGGGAGGGGGGGACTCCCATATAGACCCTCTCTGCAAAACATTAATTAACCGTGTTCTGAAAAAGAAACCACAGCAGCCAAATTCAGATACTTACCACTATTTTTCCGATTCTAACCTTTACATGAGTTATACTATATTATTTCCGTGGAAAGACAGAGAACTTTAACAACAAAAACAAACAAATGTTTGTAGTTGGTTTAAGATAGACAATCCCATACATTCAATACAAGGTAAGAGAAAGAAGGACCACAGTGATAATGCATGATATGGGGGTCCATATCTGCACACGATCAAAAATCACTGCCCCATCTCTGTTTAGATGTATGAGTAAAAGCTTCCAGTACCCAGTCATAGAAACACAGATAATTACAAATTTAACAACAGCACCTCTCTCTCTCTCTCTCTCTCTCTCTCTCTCTCTCTTCTGTGGCAATAAATAAATAAAACAAAGATCTAATCTCTAAAAGCAACACTTATTTTTTTCTTCTTTTTTCCTATTGGAAGTTTTTAATCAAATCTAAAACCAGAAATCTAACCAATTAAAGCATAATACGAACACAAAACAGATGCATGCATTTTCGATAGATAGATATGAAGCGAGAGAAGCAGTACCATACGGATAAGGTGAGGAGAAGTGAGAAGACACTTGGCACTCCAGAGTGGATCATTGAGGTCAGCGCCGTGTCGTTCAAGTTCCGTCGCTAGACCACCGTCGATGACGGCTACACCGCCAGACTGCTTCAGGAAATCCGTCATCAACGACGAGGGATTGGCGCCAGAAGAATGCCTCATTTGCAAATTGTTCCGGACCTACAGCAAGCTTGGAGAATTTTAGTGATATTACTTTTGTTGTTTGGTACTCTGGTTGCTGGTGTAGAACAACTGCAAAATGCAAACTCTTTTAGCACATAAAAATGTTAGACACGATTTTGTCACAGTTTATTTGCTATTGCTATCTATAAATAGGGGAAAGTATGAGATTTTCACTGTGCTGTTTAACCTTCTACTCAAAAGACTAGTTTTTTTTTGTCACGTTTTACTATTTGAGAATTAATAATTTATATATAATTTATTAATATTATTAATTCAATAGTTGGTAGTCATTTATTTTGTGTCGGTTGCTTATAATTCTACCACTAATTATTTTTTACCAATTTAGTTTTTATTTAAAACTAATCATGTTAGTAAATTTAAGAAAAATTCAGAATCTCGCAACTTAGATTTTTTAATTTTAATTAATTTTAAATAAGTTAATAACACTAAATAATTTTTTATTTTGTTATTTATAAAACTCAATTAATAAAATTATTAACGATATTAATGAATTTATGTATAAATTATTACGGAATGTTATTTTCATTGTTCTCATGATACTAACACTCTCTTAAAAATATAACATATCATCGAAAAGAACTTTTCAGTTTTTGTAAATATATAACGAGACCGCCATGCTTGAATACTTACAAATCTTGATTTTCTATCACATATAAATTTTAATATGTTAGCAATGCTTTCTCCTAAACTTTTTTACATTCTTTTCATACTTGATCCACAATCATTTGTTATTTTATTTAATATATATAATATTAGTTATTAATAAGAGAGAAAGAAGATTAAATTAAATTTTTATTATTATCTAATAATAATAAAATATAAAATTTTATTAAAAATAATAAATGAGGTAAACAAATTATAAAAGAGTGTCAAAAAAATGTGTTCAGAAGAAACCACTGGTAATGGTAGCATTCCTTAACATTATTTCTTAAAATTATTTCTTTTAAGTTTGTATATTGTTTTAATAAGCATCTCATTATTTTTTTTTTTAAAATAAGATTAATTACAGTAGACGTATGGTTTCTTCAAAGTTTACTCGACTCATCAAGTATGGGTTGCAAGATTAAAGGGAAAAGAATGGGGTAATTTGCTCAGCTGGTGCCAATTCTTGACACTATATATTAATTTGATATCAAGACTTTAATTTGAATTAATTTGGTACCAAGCGTACGTAAAAGTATATCAATTTAGTTTAAATGTCCAATTTCCGACAACCGGTGATGATGTGGCATGTTGAGTAGGTATATTCCGGTTGTTTTGCCCTCTCAGCTTGTGTCACGTCAATTAATAAACCCGAGTCAGCAAAATACCCAAATTAAATCCCAAATCCCTAATTATTCTCCTAATTTCCCCTAAATCAACCCTAATTCTTCCAGCAGCATTGCCTCTGCACTTTCTGTTAACATCTCCTGTTAGTTCCTTTTACTTCAATGAATATTACCCTAGAGAACAAGATGCGTTATTGCAGCTGAGTGAATTTCATGACTTCCTTTTTCAATTTGCACAGTAATTGGACCAGACCTCCTTGTATTGGAAATTTAAGCAGATAGTTTGGGGTTGTTTGTTCCGATTGGCACGTCACTCACCTTGTCCTTGAAGGGATCCAGCTCTCGGGTTCTCTTCCCCCTGCATTCTTATGCCACATTACTTTTCTGACCACACTCAGCTTTACAAACAATTCTATCTTTAGACCTCTTCCTAATCTCACCAATCTTGCTCACTTGCAATCTAGTTTGCTTTCCTACAATCGATTTGCGGGTTCAATCCCTTCTGACTACATCGAATTGCCAAGTCTTCAACAGTTAGAGCTTCAACAGAATTATTTGCAGGGTCAAATTCCCTCCAAGGTTCAATTCCTGAAACAGATGTTCTTTGAAGGTTCCCAGAGACTTCCTTCAGTAACTTGGATGCTTGTGGCTTTCTATTAAAACTCTGCCCAGTTCCACCTCCTCCACCTGCCATTTTGCCACCTCCGCCTATAATTCCACCCAAGGATAGGAAAAACAAACTTCCAATTTAAAGCATTGTATCAATTGCGGTGGCAGCTGCCTTGATTCCCTTCCTGCTTGCCTTTATTTGCTTTTGCTGCTACAAATAGATGCACAACAGGAATATACCTGTATTTGACTTGAATGATTTTCTAAGGTCATCAATAGAAGTGTTAGGGAAGGGGAAATTTGGCACTACCTACAAATCAAACCTGGAATCCAATGCTGTCATTGTTGTTAAAAGAGTCAAGAATATGAATTGCTTGAGCAAGAAAGAACTTATCCAGCAGATGCAGCTGCTGGGAAAACTAAGGCATGAAGAGAGGGGAATAGAATTAGGGTTGATTTAGGAGAAATTAAGAGAATAATTACGGGAATTGGAATTTAATTTGAAAATTTTGCCGATTCAGATTCATTAATTGACGTGGCACATGCCGAGGGGGCAAAACAACCGGAATATACCTACTCAGCATGCCACGTCACCACCGATTGTCGAAAATTAGACATTTGAACTAAATTGATATACTTTTACGTATGTTTGGTACTAAATTAATTCAAATTAAAGTTTTAGTATCAAATTGATACATAGTACCAAGGATTGATACCAGTTGGGCAAATTACTCGAATAGAATGCTTTCTTAAAACTCAAAAATAATATTCAAGTCAGATCAACACCAACAAACCTGGAACACGCATATTTTAAATAAATCAATTATTTTGAAAATTATTTAAATTTGTTCATTTGGAGTTAATTTTTGTAATTCTACATGCACAAAGAATTTGTTAACTGTATGTATTTTCATTAACAAAATAATGTTTCTGTCAAAAGAAACAGAATAAAATAATTTTATCTTCTGCAGGAAATGGAAATACGACTCAGTTATAAATAAGCACACAGTGGTGATAAATTGAAGACAGACATAAATTTAGAGCCACGTCTAATTAAAATAACAATTAGGGCTAATGATTATCATTAGGCGCAGTTCTCAGTGGATTGGCTTGCTTAAGCCTAATCCTATCTTTGTTGCCGACAGGAATTTCACTCTGTAAAACTGCAATTTTCCACAAAAAGCATATCCTCTTGAAGTGCAGCACAGGAGTATATGTGACACCACTTCTGTTGATGGCTAATGCCATACATTTCTTGAAATTCTTATAAATTATGATCACCATAGCTTCAGTGAGCTCTTCTACAGAATATAGGCCTATCGTAAATTTCATCTCTATTACGAATGTTTTACAATAATAGATATGCAAGTCCAATTTTCCATTTTTCAAGAATTTTGTGCAGCAATATTAATTACAAGAATCAAATCTTAACCTTCCATATTCTTAATCTTGCAAGAACTTAACTACAACCTGGAATCCCTGTTACCTTCCCAATTTATATGCTCATCTGCTACAGAAACTGGTGATCTAGTCATCCAAAGACCTGCTGTTTTCCAGCAATGAACTGCTAAAATCTGCTACAGTACTCTGCAAGTATATACGAAGAATTTAAAGTGAGGAGTCATGGACCGCGAACAGGAGTGAAACAGAAACAGCCAGTAGATTGCCCTTCAGGAATCATGCCACCTCCTTTGCTTGTATCTATTGCTTCTAGCAGCCTCACTACCTCATCCATCTCAGGGCGTTTGTCTGGGTTTGCATCCCAGCATTTTCTCATTATGCTTGCCACTGAATTTGGGCAACATCTAGGGATTTCAGGCCGCAAATTCTGTCAAAATTCGTAATAGTTTTTATTATGATTGTCATCAAGGTGGTGCTAAAACTGGAACCGGGAAGACAGACCATGCTTTGAAGAATGAGATGGAACATAGGATAGAATGTATTGAAATACGATCAATTAGTTTAAATCATTTCATTGTGGTCTGCAATGGTTTACCCAACATGTACCAAGAGTCGCTAGTCTTGCACAACCAATTAGTTTTAATTCTAACCTGGTAGTCTGGTTGCTGCTTCTAAGATGAAACATTTTGAAAGAAAAAGAAACTATACATGCAATAAGAAGTCAATTCATAATATTTGCCGCTACGACCATCATCAATTATCAAATCATACAGCTGCAATTATCTAGTTATGCAAGTTAGCCTTTGGCTTCACCAATTTCAAATCCTCATCTCTAGGAAGGCAGAAATTTATTACTACATAAGGAACCATAATATATATTATTTATAAGAAATAATTGATGAAGTAAAGAATTTAATAAGCATGCTTGAAGTTTGAGGCATCTTAAAGTATAAGCAGTAAACTAAGCAATTATCTAAACCTGCAACTTTGGAGATCAAAATAAATACAACAACAAACCTGTCGAACTACTTGAGATGAAACTTCAGCAAAACTGAGATCTGGATAGGGCATGTCACAGCAATAAATCTCCCACAAGCATATACCGAAGCTATACACATCACATTTCCTATTATAAGGCTTACCATCAAGGACCTGAACAAGTTACTTTCTTAGTCTTTTATGCATATTTCAGATGAAATCGGAAATTGTAGCCAAAGAATGAAAGAACATGTAGGTACCTCTGGTGCCATGTACCCTAGAGTGCCAGTTTCTCCTGTCATGTCCCTTGGGTTCTGAGCCTCAACTCGGGCAACACCAAAATCAGCTATTTTAAGAGTTCTATGAGCATCTAACAACATATTTTCTGTCTTAACATCACGATGTACAATCTTTTTAGAATGAAGGTAGCTCAAACTGCAAAAGTGGTCAAACAAGATAAAATATATTAATTACGCGAGAAATACAGGCTACCTCATCAAAAAATTTGTACTTACCCCCTTGAAAGGTCCAAAGCAAGCTGAATCACAATCTTAAAGGCAAGTTTCTTTCTTCTATTTCTGATTAAAAATTTCTTTAACGTCCCACCTGGAAGGTACTCAAGAACAACACAGCATGCCCTGGAAGGATGAGAGTCATAACTTCCATTCATTGGGTTTTGGGAAGGAATTTTAAGATTGGAAGTTCCCATTGAAGCTCCAACAAACTGCAGTAGATAATTTTAGTTATAACCTAAATACTAATAAATAATGGCAATATGTCAACAAAGAGTGTAAGTTAAGTCATGAATCCAAATAATACAACAAATGAAGATAATACTAGTGGAATAGGATTCAAGATAGCTGAGTGTTCAAACAGTTAGCCATACATTGAAGGATTTTTGAAATGCAATCAGAATAGTGAACTAATTAACCCACATATTTTACCTTTGTAACATTTGGATGGTCAAGTTTATGCCAAACAGCAACCTCTTGCCGGAATGATGCCCGAATAGTAGCAATTTCAGCAGCAGTGGCAATGCCATCCTCCCCCCAATTCAATATCTTCACTATAATGTTTGAGAATAAGACTTGGTCATGAGTATATCTCTAAGAAAAAAAAGTACTTATTATATATTGTTTTAGAGGTCCTGTAGAATGGGTGGTAAAGTAGTTAGTATACAATTGACACAACCGTCATAATTTTACACATTGGCACAGATTTAAGAATCAAAAACTATGGGTGGTCATTGCAGTGAGGAATGAAAGTAAGCTGGGGAAAGTTTAAAGAAGAAGCTCTGGTTGTAAAACAAGAAATGCATATACAATAGCAAATTTTGATTCAGCAGACTAGAATCAAGATTATTATTCTTGATGGCAAAAAAAGATTATATTAAGGAATTATAAAGCAGCTTTACATATATCAGGTAGAAGTTTGAGCAACTATAGCAAATTTGTTTGACAAAAACTATCATCTTTGGTATGTAATGAAAGACATCCATGGCAACTCCATAGAACACCTTTTTGCTTGTTATACACTTATTAGTCTTTTCTTTTCTTTTTTTGCTTCATTTTAATTACATTAGAAGTCCTTAACAGTTATACAACAGCATAAAGAAACTAATAAAATAATCACTTAAAAGACAAAATATGCCATTCTGCTTCAATAACATAAACAAGAAATGTATTCAACAGCAAGGGAATAGAACTTCTAAGTTTAAAATTGACAAATACCAAAAAGAAGCAGTAGAATGAAAGCATTACCAGCAACATCTTGGCCATCATAATTGCCTCTGTACACAATCCCATAAGTCCCTTGTGCTATAACATGCCTCATATCAAGTTTACTCAAATCAATCTCCCACTCTTCTCGTTTTGTCTGCACTTCCTCATTCCTTGACCAAGCTTTACTTAAGTGCTTCTCTAGCTGAATATCCCAGCTCTTGAAATCAATCTTATCTGCTCTAAAATACATTTCTTTATTGCTAACACTACCCGAATCTTTCACTTTTGAACTCAAGCTATTTTCTTGAGCATTAGAAGTACCATCTACTACTTCGTTGGCTGATTTTAGACCTACTCCAGCTTCCTTGCTATTGCTCGACTCCATTTTGCTTTAACTCTTCTCTAATATGAGGTTCTAACAAGTTTGACTACAGAATTAAATGCTGGGAGCAGAAAATTTTAATCTATCAGACCTCCAAAACCATGTAGAGCAAGAAAAGAAACATTTAATCAATCAATAAGCTAAAAAGAGAAAGTGGCTATTTTTTTATCAATCCAATCTCACAATTATGGTCTATGAACTTTCAGAAAATCTAAAAATTTCCTTTCCACCCGATCAAAGAAAAGAAGAAAAAATTACATTTTGCAAATGAAAAAAAAAAATCGACCAAACCCAAGAAATAGAAAAAAGAAAGTCGGTAGTAATTAAAGAAAATTAAGAGCACTCAAACAAAACCCCACATGAATTCTTTTCCTTCAAGAAAAAGGCAAAAAAAAGGTAGGGTTTTGTGGAGGAGAGGAGAAGAAACGAACCAATGGGAGAAAAGGAAGGAAAAAGGAAGAAAATGGGAGATAGACTTTTGAGAGAGAGAAGGCGCCAGGATTGTGGCCTAAAATAGCTGCGTCATTGTTTTAAAATCAAACAAGCTTCAACTCTTTTTATACCCCTTTTTAACTGACTTACCGGTCTTTTTTCTTTTTTCTTTTTTTTTTTTTTTTTTTTATGAAAAGAACTAACAAAATTGAGAAGTGCAATCATACCTTGTTAAGTATATAGTATTAATTATAATAAAAACTTTAACTAATATTTAAATATAAAATGTATGATTTTATCTAAATTTATTAATGATTTTAGTTTTATTTTTTAAAATATTAAGTAAAAATAAAAATATAACATAACAAAATTTTATTCTCTAAATATAAAGATTCAGACCGTATATTTTATATAATAATTAAAAATTAAAAAGCATAATGTGATATTTTAATATAATTTATTATAATAAATATTAAAATTAAAAATTAAAAATATTTATTTCAATGTTATATTTGGTCGATAAAAATAAAGTTGAAAGAAATATTTTAATATTATATTCTATTGATAAATAATTATAAAATTTATTTAAAAATTTTATATATTTTTATAGAATTTAATTTAATTACTATTAATTTTATAAAAATTTAAATATATAAAATTTTAAATTAATTTTATTTAATTAGAATATATAAATTTTAAATCTATAAATAAATTTTATAAATTTTAACGAAATAAAATATATTTAAAAGAAGATGAAGAATATTAAATGGATATGTTTGAATCTTATGCTTTATTGAGTAGCTAATAGACTTTAGGGTAATAACTTGTTTTGGTCTCGATAGTTCTTAACGACTTTTAAGCCTCGCAAGAGCCAAAATATATCAAAAGCAAAAATTAAATGCCTTTCTGCTAAATACTGAGCTCATCCTTCTAGCTATAGACATACTATGAGATAATAATATTTGTTTTATTATTATTACGATTTTAAAGAATGGAATTTTAAATATATTCATCATATATAATAATTAATCAGGACAAGGACAGATTTAGAAAGTTAGTATGTGTTAATGGTAATTAAGATATAAAACATCCATAATATACTTTGATGTTTCTTAAGCATCATCCTATTGTAGCAGATTCCTCTGCTACACGTTCTAGAATCATTCTTATCGATGTACCCATTTCCTAGTTTCTATCTCCAACTATAATTGAAGATAAAAAAAGTAAAAAAGAATACTCGCATGTTCGGAAGAAAATGCACTGTGCTTTGCAAATAGGAAAGGAGGAATATACTACATGGACCCCACATAAAAGAATAATATATGAAACTCAACCTATACGGAAGACATCAGAAGTTAGAATCTTATAAGGAAATGGGAAAAATGCCTATGAATAAATTATAATCGTAACTATATATATCAACTACTACTGTTGTTAGTCGCCCGTGAATAATTATTATAAAAATTATAATATAAAAATATTTAATAAAATAAAATTAATATATATTATTTATTGAAAATATTTACTGTTATTTAGTAAAGTTTTATGTGGATATTTAAACTTTAAATTAATTAATAAAGTATTATAATAACAATAAATATATAAATTGATACATCAATAAAATCAAATTAGAAGTATTATTTTTTTTATTTTTATAAAAATTTATATTAAATTATTTAAATTTCATCATAAATATATATTATGTATGTAAGATTATAATTGAAACAAATTAATTATTAATTAATTATTTTAAATTTTTTATTAAAATTAAAAAATTAAATTAATTATATATATAACTAAAATAAAATTAATAAAAATATTTTAGTCAGCCCCTTATAGATAAATTTGGAAGGCCTTTTTAATAATCATATCTCTGTACATCTTTTACAACTTTTTAAACTTACAAATGAAAAAACCTCAAACTCAAAATCAATCTTACGGTATTTATTTTATATTTTTAAACAAGGGATATATTGCATAATAGCCCCACTGTATTGGTGCTAAACCTGTCAATACCTAAAACTAAAATGATCACAATGTTGTACGTACGTGTCATTACATGGGATAAAAAAACACATGAAGAAATGAGAATTTAGGGAAGATGGCCAACTAGCGAGCAAAGCAAGGTGGCGACACTGTAATCTCCATCGATCCAACAAAAAACTAAACTTATTTTAAATTTGATATATATATATATATATATATATGTTCTCTATCAAAAGTTGATCAACATGATACGTTTAGGGTTTCGAGAATCAAATGAGTTGTTCTGTATCACATCAAACATTCAAAATTCTTTGCAGCCACCGGAAGAAAAAGGAATTTACTGGAAGAATACTTTACCTGCTATGCCTATGGCCGCCTGTGAATATGCCTTGACAAGCACATACGGGTGACTCAAACCAACCAAGTGCTTGGCATAAAGGAAAGTGGAAGTACAGACTACAGAATAAAGATATATTACTTACAGAACATTTCCGAATAGATACGCAAAAGAATATCTTCCCGAGCAATAACTTCCTGATTGCACTTTTCTTCCCCTCCCTTCCGCTTGTTAAAGCTTCCCTCTAACTAAATTCTTGACAGCACAGATTAATTACAGTAAAACATGTCAAAATCCGGGCTAAAATAAGGAGGGAACTTAGTTATATGACCAAGGTATTTGTATTACAATGCCAAGCAAGCAATAATAACCTTTTTCAGGATTCAAATCTCACTAATGTTAAACTTTCCTCAAAAAATAATAATACCTAGTTTGACCGTTATTGAGAACAGCTGACATGACTTCTAAGTGGATAAGTAATGACTACAAACAGAATTTATCAATAACTTAAGACTGTAGGAAGCTACAAATAAATCCTAATGCATTGAACACAGCCTCACAATCATTACGTCTTGCAAGCCCACGCCAATTGGCAATTGGCAAAAGCAAGCACCAAGAATGATTCATGACAAGACCTGTCAGTCCATTCGATCCATTAACATTTTTCATCTTCTCATGATGATTGCTTCCTTCTCCAACTCATGCAACGCCATAATACTTTGACTAGGAGGAAAAGGCTACGATAATACTTAGGCCAGACAAGGATTGCTTCCAAATTTTCAATGAAAAATTTCATTGGACTAATGCTCTGCTGGTCACGATCAAATAAGCACAGCAATTGCTACTGCTACTTAGGCCATCAACAGTTTTCTCTGATAGGGGTGTGTGCGGAGGGAGAGAGAGAGAGAGAGAGAGAGAGAGAGAGATGTAGATATACAATGCACCAAATGTCGAATTGCAAGGCAGAAGCAATTCGAAGAAATTATAAATCTATTATTGCATCATGATGGAATGTACAGTTTACAAGATTATCTGTTCCTGCATGCCTCATTTCTATGTTGAAGCATTAAACTAATAATTTTTCCACCGAGGAACTTACTCCTCTGGGGAATTCCCTTAATCAGTTTAAGTCTGCTGTGTTTTCCTCAGGCAGTCATGAAAACAGAACTTCAGGGTCCTCTACTCATCCTGATAAAGAAAATAATATCCCTCAACAACTGTCGATAGAGCATGCATAAAATTGAACAAAGTTT
The DNA here is from genome assembly GCF_019578655.1 of Ricinus communis. Lineage (NCBI taxonomy): Eukaryota > Viridiplantae > Streptophyta > Magnoliopsida > Malpighiales > Euphorbiaceae > Ricinus > Ricinus communis. Next base: position 6,234,617 of record NC_063256.1, on the reverse strand, counting down.
CAAATTTAAACATTTGATACTACCAAAAGATTATGCAAGTTGGAAAAGTTAAATATCAGGAAGTACTCCATCCACAAATAATTTTCATGCTCTTAGGTGCATATGAAGCTGTTAGTTTGACCAATTCTGCTGGTTACTTTAATTGTTGGTAACATTTTCACAGCCTTGATGACATTCCCACTCCCCCTCCTCCCGCCCCCCCAAACATAACGTAAACCATAACATCAATATTTTTACTCCGTTGCAGTAAATCTAAACGTGAGCTTATTTCAATTGCATAAAATAATATCAACTAACCTTAATACTGAAGAGAAGACTATTGTCTGAAATCTGTTGGCCTGCTGTGACTTGAAGTCCACGAACATAGCCAGTAAACGGTGCCTTTACCACATGCTATTCAATTAAAAGAAACTAATATTATAACTTAGCAAAGAAAATAAATTGATCCAATGTTTAGTGGCAAGCACAACAAACCTCCATCTTCATTGCCTCCAACACCAGTATTGGTTGACCTTCCTCCACCTTTGATCCATCCTGCACCAGAACCTTAACCACTAAACCAGCCATGGGAGCTACCACAGTTCCTGGAGGGTGAGATGCAGTTTCAACATCAGTCATATGTTGGGTTTTGTCATCATCAGATAAATCAAGCCCCAGCTTTTGCCTAAAATGATGATGGTGTGCCCCATGCCATATATGAAGGTGCTTTGTCTCATCCTGCCACCCAAATGTCGCCGATTATATTTCAAAACACAGACATGCACTGAAGCACACACGTAAAGACACAATGATGGATATAGACACAGACACGACAGGCACAGACGTACAAAGAGGAATGCTCTTCCATTATTAATCAGCAATATTCAATTGCCAAAGTGTTATACTAGCTTTTATTAACAAAAACTCATTCCAACAAGCAGCACTAGTGATAGCAACATGAATTTTATAACAAGACACCAAGCTTAAATGAAATGCTTTCAAGAGTAGAAGTCCTACGAAAACAACAGATCTTGGTAGGGAATGCCAATAGGCAGGTCCAGAAGACAGGATTGTTCATGCACTGACAAGTCAAAAAGACTGTTTTACCCTGTAATAACGAGCAATACAGCAGAAAAAGACAATACTACTGCAACAGACATGGTCATAGGCACGTGCTAGCTGTGAAGTGATTATCATTATTTCATAACAGCCATGTGATTAATTTTAACAAAGCATTTGATGACAATGGGACAATAAGGGCTGGTCAAAATTCTAGACAAGTACTTGATAAAGAAAGAATTTGCATTCAGCAATGTGCAAAAGTTAACTCTTGCTTACAGAAAACTAATTACCTTCGAATAAGCAGCCAAACTAACATTCATGCTTACACCATCAGCCTCAACCCTAAAATTGCAGTCATCCAGGTGCATTGCTTTGACTACTAAGCCACAGGAACCAATTTCTCCTAACTGCACACATGATAGATATTGAAGGATGATCACCTCAAGTACAAGAACTGACCACTCAAACATTCCACTTGCATTCATTACAAGAAGACAAGTACCTCAATCAGATAGTTCCCATCTGGCAGGTAAGTGATGGAAAGCGCTACTGTTAAAGGCTTTGAACCACTGCTATCATATTCATTGTCCCACTCAAATTCCATAGTATGCCTAGCAAGATGATGGACTCTGAAAGGGGGATGCGAATACCATATGGGGTGTAAGCTGCTGTGCCCTGGACATAGCACAGACATTGATATCATGAAGACTGAAAAGGGGTGTGTGCTCTGCAAAAGAGGAATGGCCTTCAACCGTTCAACATACCAGGGGGGCTTTCCTTTAAAGCAGAATGTTGCTTTTCACAAAGGCATGCAGCCAGCAGACTTGCACTGTATTTGGCATTACTATATGCTTCCTTGGCTAACATTGAATTATTAGGATCAGTAAAAAGGTCCTGTTTGTGGTGCTCAATAAAGTGTGTTTCCACATTGCCATCTTCAAATGACGTATGACTAGCAAGTTTTTGGAGAAAATTAATATTAGTTGGTACTCCTGCAACCTGCAAACAAATTGATCTTGAATGATTGCATATTGATACTAACAGATGCCAAAGAAAAATCGAGCTCAACAAGTTGGCTTTAGATATTTATTGAAACTTTTACATGATTCTATTTAGTTTATACCTGAAATTTGGATAGGCAATCCTTCAGTTTAACTAATGCTGCAGCACGGTTCTCTCCCCAAACTACAAGCTTTGCAATCATAGGATCATAGTGCATGCTAACAGTATCCCCCTCTTCAACTCCAGTCTCGACACGAACTGCTAAGTAGACAGATTTAACTTAAGCTGGAAAGCTAACATACTAAATAACAAGAATTAATAAAGGGACTATTTAACTCAAAGCTGTTGGTAGACTTTATGTATGACAATTGATAAATGAATCCCAAAAAATCCTCTGTATTGTACATTGTGTGCTCTTTTAAACTTGATTTGGCTGGAAAATTGCATATGGGAACACCTAATTGAAACATAGTTGATAAGGGATTGCCTAGACAACCAGTCAGAATGTAAATTAGCTAAGAGTCATGTGGAAAATACCATTTATGCAAAATAAATGCTTGGGCTCACAATAAGCATGTATAAGTAACTGTTTTATGCATTGCAATTTCACCTGTTGATGACACTGCAATGGGACGATAATGATGAAGAACTCCAGTTGCAGGAAGAAATCCCTTAGAAACATTTTCAGCGTATATTCGGGTTTCAAATGCATGACCTATCAAAAGAAGAACGTAAGAGCGCAGAAAACTTACATGATAAATATAGCTTATTCATTTTTATACTTTATGTGAAAAACAAAAATGAAGTTTTCCTCTTGACATACTAACCCAACAATATATTTCAACTTGTGTAGCACAAAGCTTACATAATACATTCAAATCATTTTCTTCGACTGTGTACGCCCTCCATCTCTCCCTATTCTCTACTCTGTTTATTTTTGAATCATTGGTACACCATTTTGTTTTCTGTCAAGTACCAATCTTGATTTTTCCATAAATCCAAGCAATAAATAGAAAAAGGATGTTCAGAAGATCATATTTCAGAAGCAAGCCTACCCAGCAATGGCACCTGTGATTGAGTGAGAGGAAGTGGTTCTCCATTTGCAACACGGATTTGCCACTCTACAAGATCTTGACCAACAATCATCTCGGTCACTGGATGCTCAACCTACAGATGAATTTGAATGATACCTGTAAGACTTTCGTTCAACTTGAGGGATTCAGAACATTAACATAGACAATTAAGAACCTGAAGGCGCGTGTTCATCTCCATAAAGTAAAATTTCCCCGAGACTATGTCGACTATGAACTCCACGGTCCCAGCATTGTAGTAACCAACTGCCTTTAGATATAAGTGAAGGGCTAAAAATTAGCAACTGTAATTAAAGGAATTAAAGTATATTTAAACAAAAAATATAAAGAGACTTCTGGAATATGAAGAGCTAAATAACTCAATAAGAGAAAATGGTAGCATCGATGTAGGTCTACAAATCCCCAAATTAGTATTGCTTGAAACCATAGCAGATTGCTCAAGAACAGGAATTATTAGTATTGCAACCAAGCTAATTCAAAATTCCATACTCCACTCTAATGACTTGATTCATTTCCAAATATAAGCAATCAGAAAACCTAAATACACAAAATATTACCTTGGCTGCAGATACAGCAGCCTGACCCAAGTGGGAGCGGAACTCATCCATAATATTTGGCTGTATCAGAGGGACTTCCAATTAAAACTTGTCAAGATAAACAGTGAAAAACCTGACTACAACTATAGAAACTAAAAATTACAGCTGGAGCTTCTTCAATTATCTTCTGATGTCTTCTCTGCACACTGCAATCCCTTTCATATAAATGTAGTATATTTCCATATTTGTCACCAAATACCTAAAAGATCAAGATCGGAATAAGAAAGATTAATGCATAACCTGAATAGATAATCAATTCACCAACTGGATGCAAGCCACAAAATATAAAAATTATACTAACTTTCAAGAAAATTAAGGAGAAAGACCACGGCATGACTTTTCTGGGTATGATTGGAAAACAATGCTAATATATCAGTACAGTGAGATGACGCTACCTGAACTTCTATATGTCTTGGCTGTGTGATGTATTTCTCTAGCAAAATTGTATTTATGCCAAAAGAAGCAGCCGCCTCCCTTTGTGCTCCGAAGAAAGAATCAACAAATTCATTTGGACTTTGCACTATCCTCATACCCTAAAAAATCTGCACGGTTTGAGTAGTTTGTCTGAAAGGAAATAAGCTTCTAACTTAATGAGAAAAGCATTGTCCAACATGCTTGCACTGTATATGCATAATCTAATCATAAAAGATATATTCATTGACACACCCTACCATGTTAATTTATCAAGATATACAGACATGATGTGTCCATCAGACATCATTGTTAACAAACATTTACATCGTATAATAGCAATTAAAAGGTATAAGATTATTGCAGAATACCTTCCCTCCACCTCCATGGGTTGGCTTTATCAAGACAGGATATCCAATTTTATCTGCTTCCAACTTCATTTGTTCAATATCTTGCTCAATTCCATGATAACCTGGAACAAGTGGCACCCCTGCAGCTCCCATTATCCTCTTCGAAGCACTACCATAAGCATAACAAACAATTATCAATTACCAATGGATTCTCTAAACAATCACAAAGTTTCACATTTGTGCAGAGAATGGTGATTGAGTTAACAGAGAATTAATAATTACCTTTTATCACCCATATCCTGAATAGCTGAAGCTGGAGGACCAATAAATGTAAGACCCTTATCTTGACAAAGAGTAGCAAACTCAGCACTCTCTGATAAAAAACCATAACCTGGATGGATAGCCTGATAATATTAACAAAAATAATAAGCAATTAACAAGGCATCATCTATCTCAAATTAACATAAACCAAAGCATTGCAAGATAATAAGGCTATGTTTGGGATTACATGTGCTCCTGTTTGGTTCACAAAGGAATTCAAATTCTTATGTTCTGTTTGGATATCAAGATTATGTGGATTTGGATTTGTAACAAATACTTCTTTTGGGAACTACATAGATTTGTATTAATGAGGATTTGAGACAAATCCATAGAGTGTTTGAAAGGCCAATTAATAAGGATTTGAAATAACAACCTAAGCATATGTTAGTTTTTAATCCTTGTATTCAAATACATTTTAAATCCAAATTCAAGGTTGCTGTTTTTAATATTTGAATTGAAATGACATCTATATTGTAAGCCGAATTCCTAGGACTGTCACTAAATTTTTGTTTTTGCACTTAAATTCCAAGAGGAACCAAACATGCCATGAGGTTAAGACTAAGATATTCAATTAATATATTCAATACCAATAGAAATACAAGTATAATCAAATGAACTAAAATTCTATAAAATCAAGAAAAATAATATTATGTAGAGAACTAGTAGAGCCTAATAGTTATGACTATGAGCTGCTGGTACTAAGCAATTAAATGTAAAATTCAGTGACATCATGCAAGAATTTAAAATCAATTCAATCAATAACAATAAATAAATTAAATTAGTTAAAGAAAAAATGAGTCACGCAACTGACCTGAGCACCAGTGCGAATAGCAGCTTCAACAATTGAGGAACCGTTCAAATAACTTAACCGAGCCGGAGGTGGACCTATATGAACAGCTTCATCAGCTGATTTAACATGAAGGGAGTCTCTATCGGCATCACTGTAAACAGCAACGGTTTTAATCCCTAACCGCTTCGCTGTCCTCATGATCCTGCAAGCAATTTCTCCTCTGTTTGCTACTAAGATTTTTTCTACGCACTGCGTCGTCGTTTTGTTGCTTTCATACGGTGGCTTCACGGAGTAGAGTCTGACTTGGATGAAGAAGGGCTTGTATTGGAGTTTTCGACGGAGAAATGATGACATCGACGAGGCCATGGTTATTCTGTTTTGGAGTTTTTCCCAGGGAGAATAGTATAATAACCGTTAGGAAAAGGGGTGATGGGAGGGGCGTTTTGATAATTTCGTGTAAATGTGAGGGGTAGTGTTGGAAAATAGGAGAGCGATAGAGTGATGTGGAGAGATATGGTTAGGCGGTGCAACCTTTGACTGGATGATTGATTGAACAATGGAGATTGGATATGGATCTGATGTGTTGCTTACCTAGGAAAGTGTTCCTAATCCGATTGCGAAATGCATAATTATGATTATATGCAGAGATGGAAGTCTACGTGTCTTCCTTCGTATGGGACAGATGGCTTATTTTGGGAATATGGGCTTCTGGATTGGACTCAAGCCTTGGCAAAAAGCAACAAGTTATTTTAAGGCCTACAATATGCAATTCGGCCCCAGTTTGCACTTGAATAATATGAAATCGCTTTTCTTTTTTCTTTCTTTATCAAATATTCAAATTCTACCCGGCCTAGTAATTTCTTTTTTTTTAAAACTTATTTTTTCGATTTTTTTTTTTTGAAAAAGGTATTTTGTAGAATTTAATTCTACCAAATATATTCTGTAGCTTTGAAGATAAAATTTCTGAATTAGAAAAGTTGATTCAGTTCAGCTAATATTAGTGAATTAGAAAAATCCATTCAATTTAGCTAAAGCTTATCTTTTCTAAAAAAAAGGGCCTTCATTGAGCCTTTCTTACTAGTATATTTATATCGAATATTGAACGAGAATTAAGAAATATTACATCTAAGTTACTGTTCTTTCTTATACATTAAAAGAAAAATGGTTGTTGAGAAAAAATAAGAAGCAATAGCAACCTTTTCTTTCTTTTCATAAGAGATAGCATTGCTCGCCCTAATCCTCGAGGCTGAGCTTCGAAACCAAGTAATTCGGAATTCAATACCTAGGTAATATGTTATTTGAATTATTTTATTTTATAAATTTATTCGATATAATTCAGTTAAGAAATTTAAAAGGAAAGTACTAATTGCGATATTTTATACTCTTATTTCTGAAAAAGTAGGGAAAATAGAATCTGTTGGTGCGTTTGAAGATCAAGGATGATGGCAATGGCATTGGGAGCTCTCATAGCAGCAGCTGGGAGTGGGCCATGACGCTTGCCAACACTTTTGCCTAACAAAATCATGGCAATTATAGGGTTGGTTCGCTTTTCACAAGCTATTGAAATAAAACGGGCATGTGCAGCTGCTACCTCACTGAACCCTTCCAATTAAACTTTGTATTTAGTTTTGATTTTGACTTCTGAGGGCCCATCTACAATTGGCCATTTTCTTTCTTTTTCTTTTCATTATCTTTTTGTTTATGTAAATATTAGAAGAGATCCCAAAGGATGCGAGTCGGGTTTTGTTAGCTAATTCTGAAATTAGAGTCACCAAGAAGCTCCAAAGAACAAAAACGGTTTATAGTTACCTTTTGTCCATCAATTCATTGGATGTTTTACACAGCCATCATGATTTCTTCTTTTCAAAGTATTGCAGGAAGGAATAAATAAAAGACAGAAGGTGAAGAGAGCTGGGCCATTCTCGGCTAATGGCGGAGGTATAAGGTGTGCTGCACCCTTTGCATTATCATATCATTAAACCAGCAAAAGCACTTGCCCAAAAATTGGTAGCTAAGTATATACCACAAACCAATTATTTCTTATTTGACAAGGCAGTAAGTTGGGAACTTTTGTTTATTTTATTAGGGTTTTACTGGAAACTTGGAGATGGCCGTGCAATAGAGGATGATGATGATGTCTCTGAACTCCTTTTGCTGAAACGGGTAAAAAAGAAGAAAAGAAAAGAAAGGGGTCATTGAATTCACTCCACTCACCCACGAGGACATCCATTCATTAGTCCTCACTCTTTCCTTTTATCTCTCTCACGTTATTGGGTTCCAATTATAATCATAATCGAGATTAGTTAATCACTAGTAATTTTCATGTGCTAATGAGTTCTTTTAGTTCGCAAATTTTTTTAATCGATTTCTAAAGCAATTGCCCTCAATATTGCCTTCTTTTCTTCTTTCTTCTTCCTTTTTCTTTTTTAATTTTCGACTTAATGGTTTGGGATGCTTTGGCCATGTGAGCTGCAAATCTACCATGCTCCCACTAAAATAATCGACCATATTAAGATTAGTGAAGTAAAGTGAGAAATAAATAGACCTAAACTGACAATGAGAAAAGTGATACAAGATGATTTAATGGCTTTACATATTTTTTAAGATGTACTCCAAAATCATTTGAAACAGAGGAAGAGAAGCCGATCCTACTTAATTTGTAAGGTTTAGTTGATTTGAGTTGATCATTAATGATATAATTTCAAAATTTAAACTTCAATCAATAGGATTGAATAGTCACATATACCTTTTTAAGGTTTACCCTATTATGCATTTTTGTACTAATGTTTCTTTTTCTAAATCACATTTTTTCATTTATTCAAACTCGAAATGACAAAAAATAAACATTAAATTTTTCAGTTTTTTTATGTAAAAAAAAAAAATTCAATTTCCAGACTTCTTATTTTATTTTTATACAACAATTTAATTTCTAATATTTTGTATTATAAGAATATTTTATCCTTAATAAAATGAGACTTCAACTTTTCGGTTAATTTTATATATTTTTGGTAACGGTCGATTAATAAAATAACTATTTTTTTATGATGTAATAATTATGAGTTGATGAAAAATGATATTCATAAGAATTCAAATAGGGCAAACCTTAGGACCATTTGTAATAAATCATAAAAATGAAAGCAAATTACTAACAAGTAGTGAGCTGGCCAAAGTTGGTTTTATTTCAAAAGCAAATTACTTTTTCAATCTTTGTTGTGAATTGGTATTTAACTTTTCTGCAGTTGCTGCAACAGCTTTTATAAAGCCAAAATCATGATTTTGCCTCACCTAATGTTTGTACTGCAAGGAGAGGTCAATTAGAAGCCTCCGAGTTAATTAAGAAACTCACTTTATCTAACCTTCTTCTGTATTAAATATTTTATGGACGAACTTTCTTGTTCATTTAAGTAACAAGTGATGTAGATGATAACAACAATCTATTGCACCATAAAGATTGTCTTAAATCCAAATCTCATAGACAGGAACAGAGTTGAACATATAAATACATGCACATAAGGAGATTTGAGACTACATATATATCAACAATGAGTACCAACTTAATTAGCTGAGCTGCTCATCATCTGTGATGGGCTGGCATTTCAAAAGTTGCATTGGCTCTTTCTAGTATCCTATTGTTGGTGGTGTTTGGGCAGGTCTTTCAACATTATTCTTTATGATATTTTGGATAATAATTAATTCTGAACATAGTAGAGTACTCTTTCCTGTCAATTCAAAATGGCCTTTTCCATCCCATTCATAGTGCAATTTTATGTTGGTGAATAGTGATATGATTTAGACATGGACCCTTCCCACTTAATCAGTTATGTACAGTTCACAAATAAATAAATAAAAGAAACTATCACCCTCAGGCCCAAAACCAAGGATAAGTGGTAATTTTGAGTTACAAAATTTGGGCAAAGGTCATGCCTGTAATAGTTAGCTTGTAAGGAAGATGGTTAGGCAACATCAATGATAAGGGACCATGTCAAGCTTAGAAGTCATCTTAACCACCTACCTTTCTCTATTTCTTTCTTTCATCAAATAACCATCTTTTTGACTTTGGTAAATATATATATATATATTGATTTGATTAAAGCTTTACATTCTTGTTATGTAACAAACATGTACAAACTTGTGGCCAAATTTGAGCGGCTGCTAAGAACAAATTTTAATTAATCATCCGTATTATTTAATGTTTTCCACCAAACAACCAAAAGAAAAAAAAAAAGTTAATAATAATTCCAAGGTTTCTTATGTTTGATGGAATCAACTTGAATGAGTGTCGTTGTCAGTAGAAGAATCCAAGGATTATGGTTCTGCATAATTAGACTTTTGAAGGCAATATACTCTGCCTATGTTTATTCATCTCCCTTTTCATATAAAGATAACAATAATGTGAGAGACTACTTAAGCCAATTAATCTCTCTCAGCCTTCCTAATAATACACATGAATTTTGTATCATATTACCCCAACTTTAATATAGATAACAGGTTGTCCTATCAAATCATCTCTCTCTATATATATATGGGGACAAAACTACAAACTATGCAATTAGCTACGTTTCTATGTATAATAATAATAATAATCAATCAGTGCAATTGATTTTAAAAGAATGCTATTATTTCCAGAGAAAAGTCGCATAAAATAGTTTTTATTGACTGTATTTTATAACAGGGGTTTATTCAAATTGGTTAAACAAACAATTGTTGAAGCATATTGACGAATCATGATTCTTTATCGACGGGGATAATGTTTCTTCAGGCACCCAACAAATGTAATGATTTCTCCATACTTAGGCTTGGTGTTCAATACCCATTCCACCAGAAAAGCTGTTTATCCTATGTGTTCCACATAAAAGGGAGCTCCCACATTTAATACTCAGTTGTTTTTCAATTTTAAATCCAACTCAAGTGATAAAAAAAGAAAGAAACATTTTGCCTGTAGGACCAAAAATAGATTATTATCATTTTTATATTCATCTTGAATTCTTCTATAGGTCTTTTAGTCTTTACGAATAAAAGTCAAAATGAATAATTGATTATCTCTGTAACAAAAAATTTCATAGCCAATTATGAAATTAAAATGCGAGTTTAATATTTATACTCTAAATTTTTTCTCTCGTAAATGACCATATTTTTTTTATTGCCAAAACTAGCGATAATTTATTTTGCATTGAAGGATTAAATAAAAATCAGAAGAAATTCAATTCAATTATTTGTTCTGAAAAATAAGCTCACTAATTTGATATTTAATATGCATAGGATAAGAAAATAAGATGACTAATTCAATACTCTCACCGTCCACACTTCCTCTTTTAACTTATAAAATATACAAGTGAAAGGTTTTAGGATTGGAAACCACAAAAAGAAAGAAATGTGACCAAAATAGTACATTTATTTTTGCATAAATAAATAAACGTGGTCATAATTGTACAGAGAGAGGGAATTTTCTTTTTCTTTTTTCTTTTTCTAATTTTTTTGCTTAGTCGCGTGAGGAATGACAAATCGACAACCGTCCTCTCTCTAGGCACCGTCCAAAAATAGACGCCCGCCTTTTCTAAAGAAAGCGCGACACCGTATTGTTTCCGCCCCCTCAGCGCCAAGTCACCAGCCATCAACCGAAGCATTCGAGATTCTCTCTTCTTCATTTCCCAAAATGCCATCCCTTTTTATTTTTTCTTTCTCAATGTAATTGAATTATTTAAATTAGGTGTAATTATGTCTTTTAAATTTATAAAATAACTAAAGAATATATTTTTGATTATTTCATAAAATAAGTTTAATTTTTACATTCTAACCTTTCTCCTAATTTTAGGAAGATACTTCATCTATTAGTTAAGATTTTAAATCAAAATGTTAAATCGCGTGAATCGAAACCCATTATTTATATACTCGCACATAAGGAAATGAACAAAAACAATAAAGAATTCTCCGGTAAACATGGCAACACAATCTTTCCTCAACAACCAGTGATTACTTACATAGTAATCTGTCATAGTTCCAGATATCAAGAAAAAGAAAAAGAAAATAAAAGGACAACATAGTCATTTGCTCTTTACCTTAATCAAAATCCTTAATAATTTCCCAGGGGAAAGAAAACTCTGATTCTCCAAAATACAAGTAGAGAGTGTCAAAGACGACTGTATTTTTTAACTTTTTTTTTTTTTTTTTTTTTAATTTCTTTTAAAGAAAAAAAGAAATAGTAAAGGGTTTTGTTTTGTTTGTCCCACTCCATGCGTCATTCGATTAGATTCTTTCATACACAAAATTCTCTCTTTCTCAGATAGTAATACCAAACAAAACATCAAAGAAAAAGCTAATAGCAAAACATACAGAAACAAGCGAATCACAGAAGTACAGATCTAACAAACATGGGTTAGACAGACTCAAAATCAAGAAAAACACATACATGCAACTAAATGTCTCTTTTCCATTAGCTGCTTCTCATCACAACAAAGCTAACCTGCAGTGAGTTCTTTTTCCTCGTGCTATTCATTTTCTTGTTTTGTTTTGATCACTTTTACTAGTTATGCCATGTGGTCCGTTAGGATCGCACAGTTGTTTATAATTCAGTGATCAAATATTGACTACTGGATTCTCTGAATCATCTCATTTATTATGCTCATTAACTTCTCAATGATTTTCACTGTTTCATATTTTTTGCTGTTTCTTTGATCAGGTTTCTTTTTGCAAATTTTGAAGATAACGGTTATATTTTTGTGTGTATATATAATAGCCGAAAGGATATGAATTATAACTCATGAGGTATTTGCTTAATTTTTTTCTATGTACAACAAAGTAAAATTCAGTTTGGTTTGAGGTTTAAAGGATCTGATCTCTTGTTTTGTTGATGTTGTTGACTAGGTAGGTACAGGGAGTGAGAGATAAGCCATCAGCGTTTCAAATTCTTTGGCTGTTGATCATTTAGTTGGATCCTCATATAAAGATATTAATTTTCTCTGATCAGAATTTTGTTGAAAAAAGGGAGCTTTTGTTCTCGGATTGAAATATTATGGCATCGCGAACTGATTCAAAACGAAAGTATTCCTGGTGGTGGGACAGCCACATAAGCCCCAAGAACTCAAAATGGCTTCAGGAGAATCTTACAGGTATAGATTGGTTTTTTGGAGACTTCGTTTGCATTTCAGTCCTCATTTCTGGCATCACCAATTTCTTAATTTTATGCATATTGAGATGTTTTTAATAAGGCTATGATGTGGTATTGTAGCTGTTTAAGAGACAAATTGAAATCAATGGTGGATTTTCTGTATGTGGTTATGAACTGGAAATTTCTCTGTTATCTGACAATGGCGGTGCTAGAAGAATGACTTGAATTCTGATGATAATAGTAGATCTATTTTTTTGGCAATGCTGATTCATATATAAATGGCTAACATATTTGATGCTCATGCCTGTATATGTCTTGCAGCAAAAAAATGTTTGGGTTGTGAATAAAGGCATAGTCATTCTAAGAATAGGGACTTCTGTCTTCAATCCAAATTGGTTTATCCGCATTGATAGTCTGCAAAGTTTTTACTAAAGCTTTTCTCCTAGTTCCAAAAAGGGTCGTGATTAGTTACTTTTACTGCATTATGAGAGTGGTCTGACTATTTGAGAAGTTTTTAACCAACACACATAATGAAATTTTGCCTTATTTATCATTTGCATAAGATTTTTTTTCATCTAGAATAGGAAAACAAAAATTTTCTTTTCTGTTGATTTAATGAGAAGCGATAGTTAAAACGTGTGGATGATGATAATGAAGATCCGTGATAGGAAGTGAGATTTAAAGCACCTGACCTTTCTTTTTTGTACAACTTGCCTTGAAAGGAAACTAAATTTAAGAACTCCAAACAGATGAATGAAGCAGTGGCCAGTGTGTATTGTGTTTACCTTAAAATTGAATTAACCAGTGGCTGGTAAGTATTTTATTATGAATGAATATAACTGGAGAAACCACAAATATAAAACTTACAAAAGGAACAACATTGTGCATATTTTGGGGAAATGTGCAATTCTCTGTCTTTTGTAGTTAGCATATATTGTGTTTACTTGCTCAGATAAATCAGTGGACTTGACAACACATTTGGTTGTGAAAACTTAATCTATCATATGAATAAGCTAAAGCTGATGTGATTTTCATGTTTTCCCGAAATTATTTCTGTGCTTTGCTTGTGCCTGGATTTTCTTTTGTTTGATAGGTGATATCTGACAGATCATCACTTATATCTCCATTTCTTAATATTTAACTTTGAAGTTTATTCCGGTGGATTCTCCTCCTCTCTTTCCTTCTGTTCTTCCTGTAATTGCTCTTATTTTAGCGAGAGACCGATCTTTTAGAGATGAGTAGTCCAAGAGATGGTACATTGTTTCTTTTCTTATTTTTTGAGTTTCTAAGAGGGAAGTTCAGTTAATAGGTTCTTCATTTTCTTTACAACAGTCTCAGCATCCATGAAGGGTGTGGATTCCATTCTGCATTATTTCTCTGTAGGAGTTATTTGTTAAATGTTTCTACAATCTATAACCTAAGTAAGCCTGATCATTTTAAACTCAAAAACTATGTCTACAGGACTGTAACCGTCCAGTTGACCTTCTAGTTATATTGAATACTTTGTGTTTAATAAAATTGTAACGTATAAGACTTTGGATATCATGCAGTCGTATTTGTCCAAACAATTTTTGTCACTGTACTAAACAGTTTATCTCCATATTTTTGTTTTGGATTCTATAGCTTTCTGTCCTTCAGTTATTTTTATCAGTAATTCTCCTTCTCTTCCCCTTTTTCCCAACACATTCAATAATTCTCTTTTGTTTGAACAGATATGGATGTCAAAGTCAAACATATGATCAAACTCATAGAAGAAGATGCAGATTCCTTTGCAAGGAGGGCAGAAATGTACTATAAGAAACGCCCGGAGCTTATGAAATTGGTTGAAGAGTTTTACAGAGCATACCGTGCCTTGGCTGAAAGATATGATCATGCAACTGGAGTGATCCGCCAAGCACATCGAACAATGGCAGAAGCATTTCCCAACCAAGTACCTTTCATGCTAGGAGATGATTCGCCTTCAGGTTTTAGTGATGGTGAGCCTCGTACGCCTGAAATGCCACCGATACGTGCACTTTTTGATCCTGATGAGTTGCAAAAGGATGCTTTGGGAGTCTCACCATCACATTTGCATTCTATAAAGAGGAATGGAGCTTTTACAGAGGAATCGGATTCTGTTCCTGGCAGAAAGGGTTCAAAACAGTCCAATGATTTGTTTGGTTCTGCAGAGGGGGTGAACAATGCAAAGGTGACTGAGGGAAAAGCAAGAAAAGGCCTCAATTTTCATGATACGGAAGAACAAAATGTACAAAACAACGATATCAAGGCTCGAGTTCCATCTGATTCTGAGCGAGTGGGTAAAGCTGAGATGGAAATTTTGACCTTAAAAAACGCTCTTGCTAAATTAGAAGCCGAAAAGGAAGCTGGGCTGCTTCAGTACCAACAGAGTTTGGAGCGATTGTCCAATCTGGAGTCAGAAGTCTCTCGTGCTAAGGAAGATTCTGTGGGACTTAATGAACGAGCCGGCAAAGCTGAAACTGAAGTTCAATTTTTAAAGGAAGCCCTTATTAGGCTTGAAGCTGAAAGAGAGTCCAGTTTTCTTCAATATCAGCAGTGTTTGGACAAAATAGCTAATATGGAGAACTGCATCTCCCATGCCCAGAAAGATGCAGGAGAACTGAATGAGCGAGCTAGTAAAGCTGAAACTGAGGTTCAAACACTCAAGCAAGAACTGGCTAGATTAGAAGCTGAAAAAGAAAGTGCTCTTCACCAGTACAACCAGTGTCTGGAAAAGATCTCTGATCTGCAGGAAAAATTATTGCATGCTGAGGAAGATGCCAGGAGGTTTAGTGAGCGTGCTGATAAAGCTGAAAGAGAAGTTGAAACCTTGAAGCAAGAGGTAGCCAAGTTAACTAAAGAGAATGAAGCTGCTGCTGTTCTCTTTCAACAATGCTTGGATACAATTTCTGGTCTGGAGAGAAAACTAGCATCTGCCCAAGAGGAGGCGCAAAGACTTAACTCTGAGATAGATGATGGGATTGTGAAGTTGAAGGGTGTGGAAGAAAGGTGTCTTTTGTTGGAGAAATCAAATCAGAGCATGCACTCTGAGCTGGAGACTGTGGCACAGAGAATGGCTGCCCAAAGTGAAGAACTTACAGACAAGCAGAAGGAATTGGGACGACTTTGGACTTGTGTACAAGAAGAGCGCTTGCGATTCTTGGAGGCTGAAACCGCTTTTCAAACTTTGCAGCATTTGCACTCTGAGTCTCAGGAAGAACTGAGATCTATGGTGGCAGAGATTCAGAATAAGGCTCAAATCTTACAGGACCTGGAAGCTCATAATCGGACTTTAGAAAATGTAGTTGAGGAGGTAAAGATGGAGAACAAAGGCCTGAATGAAGTAAACATGTCTTCAGCTTTGACAATAGAGAATCTACAAGCTGAGATTTCAAGCTTAAGGGAGATAATAGGCAAACTTGAAGCAGATGTCGAACTTCGGTTGGACCAAAGAAATGCTCTTCAGCAGGAAATATACTGTCTAAAGGAGGAACTTAGTGACCATAACAAAAAATACCAAGCTATCATGGAGCAGTTGGAGTCAGTTGGCTTCAGTCCAGAGTGCCTTGGGTCATCTGTGAAGGATTTGCAAGATGAGAACATAAAGCTAAAAGAGTGTTATGAGCAAGAGAGAAGCGAAAAAGTTGCTCTTTTGGATAAGTTGGAGATCATGGAGAAGCTTATAGAGAAAACTGCTCTTTTAGAGAATTCTTTATCGGATTTGAATGTTGAGCTAGAAGGGGTGAGAGAGAGAGTAAGGGCATTAGAGGAATCCTGTCAATCTCTCCTGGGAGAAAAATCCGCTCTTGTTTCTGAGAAGGCTGCATTAGTCTCTCAGTTGCAGATTGCAACTGATAATTTAGAGAAACTCACAGAGAAGAATAATTTTCTGGAGAATTCCCTTTTTGATGCACATGCTGAAGTTGAAGGGTTGCGGGTAAAATCAAAGAGCTTAGAAGATTTATGTACATTGCTTGCTAATGAGAAGTCTGACCTGGTCACCGTGAAAGGAAATTTAATTTCTCAGTTGGATGTCACTCAGAAAAGACTGGAAGATTTGGAGAATAATTATACAGATTTGGAAGGGAAATATTTCAGTCTGGAGAAAGAGAGAGAGTCCAAACTTCATGAAGTAGAAAAGTTACGGGTTTACTTAGATGCTCAAAAGCAAGAACATGCCAGTCTTGCCCAGTTGAGTGAGTCTCAATTGGCTGGTATGGCCACACAGATTCGGTTGCTACAAGAAGAAGGCCAGTGCATGAGGAAAGAATATGAAGAAGAACTTGAGGAAGCCTTTACTGCTCAGACACAGACTTTCATCTTGCAGAAATGTGTGCAAGATCTTGGAGAAAACAATTTTACCCTCTTACTCGAGTGTCAGAAGCTACTGGAAGCATCTAAGTTGTCTGAGAAACTGATTTCTTTACTAGAGCATGAAAATCTTGAACAACAGGTTGAGGTAAAATCTTTGTATGATCAAATTAACATGCTAAGACGGGGCTTATATAGAGTACTGAAAACTCTTGAACTTGATTCAAACCAATGTTGTGAAGATAAGGCTGAGCAAGATCAAATGCTTCTAAATTATGCAGTCAACAAGCTTCAAGAAACACAGAAGTTCTTCTTAGAGACTCAATATGAAAATCAGCAGTTGATCATTGAGAATTCTGTTATTTTTACCCTGCTTGGGCAACTGCAGCAAGAGGTGGAAAATCTTGTGACAGCTAAAAACACTCTTGATGAGGAGTTGGCACATAGGTCGGAACAGTTCTTGGTTTTGCATAGGGAGAGCCAAAAACTTTCAGAGACTAACAAAGAGTTGAGATTGAAGATTGTGGAAAGAGACAACAAAGAGGAAGTATTGAAGGTTGAGCTGAATAATCTCCATGGACAACTCTTAGACTTGCAAGGGGCTTACAAGAATTTGAAGGAAGAGAACTGCAAGGTACTTGATGAACAAAGATCCTTAATGAAGTCAGTCTCAGACTTGGCAGAGGAGAAAACTGATTTAGAAGATGAGAATTGTACCATTTTTGCTGAAACAGTATCTTTAAGTGTCCTGTCTGTAATTTTCAGAGACGTCATCTCTGAAAAATTCTCAGAAGTAGTACAGCTCAGTGAAAATCTGGATAAACTGCATCATGCCAATAATGATCTCAATGAGAAGGTGAAGCGAATGGAGGGGAAGTTAGTGGAACTTAGTGTATTGCAGCATGAGAAAAGAGAGCTTCATAAAATGGTGGAAGACCTGAAGAGCAAGTGTGATGAGTTTGAATTGATACGATCAGATCAAGAAAAGCAGATAATGAAACTATCTGGGGATTATGATCACCGAAGTATGGAGGTAGAATGCATTCGTGAAGCAAATAGAGAATTGGAGACTAACCTAGGGAAGTTGAATGAAGAACTTCGAGAAACTAAAAGCAGGGAGGAAAGTTTGAATTCTGAACTGCAGAAAAAAATATTTGAGGCTCAAACATCCGAGTCTCAGGCTATTGTACTTTTTGGTGAATTGCAAATATCTCTGGTGCAACAAGCCCTGTTTGAAGGAAAGGTTCATGACCTGAAGAGTAAGTGTGATGAGATTGAGTTGATACGAGCAGATCAAGAAAAGCAGATGATCAAACTATCTGGGGATTATGATCGACGAAGTATGGAGGTAGAATGCATTCATGAAGCGAATAAGGAATTGGAGACTGAACTGAGGAAATTGAAACAAGAACTTCAAGAAACTAAAAGCAGGGAGGAAAGTCTGAATTCGGAGCTGCAGAAAGCAAGATATGAGGGTCAAAGATGGGAGTCTCAGGCTGCTGTACTTTTTGGTGAACTGCAGGTATCTCTGGTGCAACAGGCACTGTTTGAAGGAAAGGCTCATGACCTGAAGAGCAAGTATGATGAGGTTGAGATGATACGAGCAGATCAAGAAAAGCAGATGATCAAACTATCTGGGGATTATGATCAACGAAGTATGGAGGTAGAATGCATTCGTGAAGCAAATAGGGAATTGGAGACTGACCTGGGGAAATTGAATGGAGAACTTCAAGAAATTAAAAGCAGGGAGGAAAGTCTGAATACTGAACTGCAGGAAGCAAGATATGGGGCTCAAAATTGGGAGTCTCAGGCTGCTGTACTTTTTGGTGAACTACAGATATCTCAGGTGCAACAGGCACTGTTTGAAGGAAAGGCTCGTGAGCTCATTGAAGCATGTGAGAGCCTTGAAGCAAGAACTGTGGAGATCAACCAGCTGAAAGAAAGAGTTAGCACCATGGAATGTGAAAATGAAGAACTAAAGACTCGGATGACTTCGTATGTTCCAGCTTTCATTTCTTTAAGGGAGAGTATAACATCGTTGGAGAATCATACTCTCTCACATGCAATACTTCCTGAAGGTGACAACAAGGAAGCGAAGGTAAATTTGGTTTATCCTATTCCGAGTTCACTATTGAAGCTTTGGTTCAATTGAATCCTCAACTGAAAATTCCTTCACTTTCAGATTTTGCAGAAAGATTTTCCTGTCTTATGATTATTCATCTTTCTCACCTGAAATTCTACATCCATTTTAGCTATAGTTTGCACATGTATCTTCTTTGTAGCATAATCTTTTGATAACCTGTACTAACCACCCTCCCAACCACCTCACACCCATATGCACCTAAAAACTGAAGAGAGGATGGGGGATGGATGCATTGGTAAATTAAGTTTGAAAACCATTAAGGCGTTAATGGCATCTAGGCTTGATTGGACCTGCATAACTTCTTGACTGAACATTCAATGTATTGATAGTCACTCTTGTTCCTGTTCATTTCTCAATTAAACAGAGGGCTTTCAGTTACATATTTCACCAGATTTTCTGTAGTATATTATCATACCTGAATCTCATCTTAAACAATGTGGTCCTTGTTTTTATGGTATTTGACTGGAACTGTATTGTTTGCAGCATTATGCATTGAACAAGTTTCCAATTGTTATTTCCTCCATTAGCTGCTGTTTCATCTGATTGTGATTACCATTTAATATTCATGTCCTTTATTCATTTTGCTGTAGGATGCTACATCAGCAGTGCAAGCTGAAAGCTCTCGACAAATTAGTTATATCATGGGACCAGATGGACTTCAGGACCTGCAAAGTTCACACATGAGAATTAAAGCTATTGAAGAGGCAGTGATGGAAAGGGAGAGACTTGTTATTCTGGAACAATCAAGTGCTAATTCCAAGCTTGAGGCGGCAATTGGAGAGATTAAACAGTTAAGTAGCTTACATCAAGAGCCCATTGAAGCAGGCAAGCATGGAAATCAAAATCCAGAGGGGAAGGGACTGAGACTTGAAACCTTTGGAGGAGGAAATGAAGTGATGACAAAAGACATAATGCTTGATCAGATTTCTGAATGTTCATCATATGGGATCAGCAGAAGGGAGACAGTTGAGGCTGATGATCAGATGCTTGAGATATGGGAAACTGCTAACCAGAATTCCAGCATCGACCTGACTGTTGGGATGTCTCCAAAGGCAAAAGCTGCATTTGCGGAGAAGAAGCGGAACAGGCGCTACTCTTCTACAGAATCAATAGTTGAGAAAGATGTTAGTGTGGACAAATTAGAGATCTCTAGGAAATTGTCAGGGTCTCGTCAAGAAGTGAATGAGAGGAAGGTTCTAGAAAGACTTGATTCTGATGCACAAAAATTAACTAATCTTCAAATAACTGTGCAAGACTTGAAGAGGAAAGTGGAGATTACAGAGAAGAACAGGAAGGGAAAAGGTATCGAATATGACAGTGTGAAGGAACAGTTAGAAGAATCTGAGGAGGCCATCACGAAGTTGTTTGATGTGAATCGCAAATTGATTAAGAGCATTGAAGATGAATCGCTGTCCTCTGATGAGAAATCTGCATTAGCATCAGATGAGAATGGAAGCGTCAGGAGGAGAAGAATTTCAGAACAGGCAAGAAGAGGCTCTGAAAAAACTGGGAGGTTACAGTTAGAGGTGCAGAAATTGCAGTTTCTTTTGCTGAAACTCGATGATGAAAACAAAAGCCGAGGAAAAACCAAGATTGTAGAACGAAAAACAAGAGTTCTACTGCGGGACTATCTGTATGGAGGGACAAGAACTAGCCAGATGAAAAAGAAAGGGCACTTCTGTGCATGTGTGCAACCTCCAACCAAAGGTGATTGAGATGAATTTCATTTCGTCGGCAAATATGTGGTGTAGTTCAAGGTTAAACTAAGACATTTAGTTGCTTTGTGCATAAATTTTCCTTAGTAGAGATCTTCCATAGACTTGAATAATATCACTTGTTTGTTAAAAAGATCCTTAGTTTAGCAATCCTGCTGTACATGTTGAGCTGCATCTGATCAAAAGGAGCTGCTCTGTGAAGAGCTTTCTTTTTTCGTTTTTTCTTTCTTCTTCTCTCCTTTTTCTTAATTAATATTTTTGGGTCTTGTTCTTATTCTATAAACAGCATGTCATGAGAAACTGTGGTATTTGAGCTGTTTCTTCAATAGAGAACATGCTTATTAGAAACATGAAGCAAATCAAGTTGATTCAGAATAAAAGTTTGACAAGTCGATTGTTTATGTTCCGAGCTCCGTTAGAGCTTTCTGAACAGTTCCTCGAAAAATGTATTTCTTGCTTTCATTTCAATCTATTTTCCTGTTGGTGTGGGAAATAAACAAACAATAAAATAAGCATTAGTTTATTATATGTTATATATAAAATTATAATGAATACATTAGTTTTTCAGAAATTAAGGCGGGGATCGAAGCAGCACGGAATGAGACTCGACCCCATTCCCACCTCATTGCTATAGATGGGACGGAAATTCCCCGCCCGGGATGGATCCCATCAGGGCGGATGGGGTTAGCCATCATAATAATGGCAAGATGCACAATATGATACTCGTAGGATATAACCATCTCCTTACATCCAATTACCAATCTTATTGATACAATTCTAATAGCAACCTTTCATCTGTAGCCGATGGAATGATTCTATCTTGCTCTCAAATTTCCACAAAGTTTATAGATTAGAAGAGGAAACCGCTAGTAAGATCTCAAGATATCTATTCTCACTTGAAATGCTCCTTTAAATGAGAAAATAAGGGATTAGTAATATTGCAGGAATGCCAATTCCAAATTCCAGCAGCACTGCAACAACAGTTACTAAGATAGGACTTGATGCTTCTGCTGAAACAGAAAGATAAAATCAACAGCAATGCTGATATCCAGAAATGTTGTACAGAAATACTGTGTTTCCCATATCTCATTAATTTCGCCAACAATTGTAAATTTATGCGATACTGGTTACAGTTGAGAGCGTCCACAATACCACAAAAATAATCTTTGAATTAAAAGTGAGAAATTTGACTACTTTGATAGAGATCTCTCTTTCATATGCTGCAAATATTTTGCTAGATTCTCTCTCAAGGTTCTTCCCAATGGATCAATTTGCTTACAGAACTGTTCTCCATAACCAGAGTCATGATGACCAGACAAAGCAACATCAGGATGCAATTGATCTCCATTGTCAATTATAATATTGTGAAGTAAACAGCATACCAGGATAATACTCGGTAGCTTCCTCTTATCTGGTCTCCACATGACCTTGTTAAGGATTCTCCAACTGCCTTTTAGCTGTAAGAATGACTTCACCGCAAGCATCCTTGCCACCGCATGCATTGTATTGAAGTTAGACAGTGGATCCGAGTGTTCATCACTTCCATCAGGAGTTATCAGCCATGGAAGAAGAGGATAGCAAACCCCACCAACAATATATTCTCTTATCTCCATTCCTTCAGACAATTTTCTTAATTTCCCATTCAAACATTCTCCACTCTCGCATCGTTTAAAAAACCCTGAACACTTCAATAGTCTCGACACTGTCATTCCCCCTGGCCAACCTGTCACAATATCAAGAAATCTCATCTCATGGTCGACAACCCCCTGCAAGAACATGCTATAATTATTCTCTTGGTCGCACCAATGATCTGAGGTTTCGACTGCCGGAAGGGTCATAATGATGTGTGTTGCATCAATAGCTCCACAGCAATTTGGCAACCCAAACAATGCTTCAAATCTGGATTTAATATCCTCCATTCTATTGGAATCAGGCCACTTAAGATGGTGCCTGGCTCGTTCTTCCAATGCTTCAATGAATCTCCAGGTAACTTGAGACACGGTTGATTGGCCAACTCCAAAGGCAGCCCCAACTGAGACTTGAGACTCACCGGATGCCAACCTTCTCAAAGCAATTGCCACCTGTTTCTCAACACTAAGAAGCCTTCCCTCAATGTTGATGAGACCTGATGGTGGTCTTGAAATAAGATCTTCCCTCACTAGGGAACAGATGTATTCAAAAGTCTTTTTTGAGACTCTGAAGAAATACTTGAATGCTTCTTCCTCATCACATGGTATTGAAGCATCTACAATGTCAAAGCTCAAAATGTCAATCCTCACCATCATATATATAAATGTTAATCAAAATAATACAATGTATAATTCCAAAACTTGTAGCAATTTTTACATTATCAATATGCTCTAAAATTCCTGGCTTTGAAAAGTTTCAAATCGGCTAATTGCACACAGAAGGTATATAATTTCTCACTTCAAATTAAACCCACAAACTTTCTGCATTCCCTGAAATGATCACCAAACTATAATATCACTAAACTTCAGAATGATTATTAAAAAAAAAAATTCACAGAAAATTAAATGGGTTTGTGTGGGCATTTGCAGATTCAACAACACAAAAAGAGGGAAAAAGCGACAAACAGTAAAAATGCAGAACTCAAACTTCATGTACCACCGAGTAATGGGTATGAATCGAAAAAAGACAAAACCGAAACTAAAAAGAAAGTTTGCTAGAATCCCAAAAGAAAAAAAAAAAAGTGAAAAATTAAGAACAAAGAGAAAGAAGGTACCTGAAGATGAAGAATTCTTGCGCCAGAAATTGTCCCACCAATCGGAGTCAATAGCATTGGGGTCGATTGGGACTACGCTTACGTTTTTGCTTTTGTTTTTAAATTTCTTCTTCTTCTTCAATTTCTTTGATGCTTTCTTGCTTTTCTTTGATTTTTTAGGAGGAGCCATTTTGCAAATGAAAAAACCTTTTTCCCACTGATTTGTCAATGGGGGAAATCTTGTACACCAACGAAGAGGAGAAAGCCAAAAGAAATAAGCAAAGCCGGTCTTTCTCAGAGAAAATGAAAATGTTTTTGCAAGAGAAAGAGAAGTTGCAATGAACTCCATATCTTTATATACTGTCTATGCCATCAGTGCCTTCGTAGGGAGGTGTCACAACTGTTTAAGTGAAATCTTTATTACAAGGATGAAACATTGCCGTTTTAAATCCTATGTTTCTCCGTTCTGGCAAAAGGTACAATAATCCCTTCAACTTTTGGCCAAAGTCCAATTAAATTCTTAAAACTTAAAAGTAGCTCAGTTACATCTCTAAAATTTTAAAAATAGAGCAGTTACATCCTTAAACAAAAAATAATAATAATAATTCTACATATGTATCTTTCAGGATATATATATATATATATATATATATATATATATATATATATATTCCAGTTGTAAATGTATTCCTGGGAAACTATCCAGTTATATATTTTTAAAATAAAATTTGGGGAATATTTGTGTTTTTAGCAGTGATAAATTAAATTAATTTGAATAATATATTTTTCAATTATTGAAGAGTAACCAAAAAAAAATAGAATGTTACCGCATAACAAGCTCCAGTTTTTTAGTGATGAGGCTCACAGTTAAGATTTTGTTTTAAAAGCCAAAACCAAATAGTAAAGTTTAGGTGAATGAAAGTTATAAAAGAAAAAGAAAAATAGAAAAACCATTTTCTAAATATTCAATTGACTATTGCTCCTTTTGAAATAATTCGGTTACATTGTCCTCTGCACACTTTTGTGTATATTAATGTTACGAACCATCATCATATTTCCACTCACAATTTAATAGAGTTTATTAGCTAAATTTATGAATCTATCAGATTAATTTTCCAGAGTGAGATAGTTGCTGCAGTCTTCCCCAATAAAACCCAAAAAACATTGCGACTTCATTGAGGTCTGGAAGCAGAAAGAGGAGAATTCTTTTGAAATGGGTTTGGTACCCATGAAAACAGAACTCAACTCAACAGAAAAAAGAGTTTCGGCTATCTACATATATGCGCTGCTTGGATTTCTTAAGAGCCCAAAATTAGAGTGCTCATGTATAACATACATTTATATGTTGCTGGAAGTTCAAAATACTTCCAACTTTTATCTACATCATCAGATCAACTTGGGCTTGATATATATATATATATATATATATATATTCTTTTTCTGTTAAATCGGATGACTACATTACTGATTAATTCCTAGCCAATTGCGGACGCGCGCGCTCTGCCTATATGAGGATTAAATTAAACTCATACTGATGGTACATTCTCTGCAGAATGAATCTATGTATATGGTCATGGTGGCTTTAGACATTGTTACATGGTTGAGATTCATCTTTCAAAGGGTTTGGCTTGCACGTATGAAGCATGTAGTTGCATGCCCCCACGGCTTCTCCTACTGTTAGATAGATCCATTCTTGGCCTATTTTTTCAATGACCTTTGCCTTGTTTAGCTTCTTCATCACTTCTGATCCAGGGTTGGCCAACACAAGCTAATATACGCAAAGAACACATTACAAACATATTAGCATAGAATATATATAAGCAAGTTTCACCTTAATGAAGGAAATTTAATTTTTCAGAATATTGGGAAATATACCTTGATCTCCCTTCTATCAGTAACTTTCTTGACTTCCTCAAGCATGCTTATTCCGCTCGTGTCTATGTTGCCAACAGCTGCAAAACAACGTGGTACATGTTTAATTGCATACTTGTTTTAACTAATGCTCGGGTAAAGGATAAAGAAACCGATGAGTTTCCTCTGACCAAAGTCATCTCCAGGTTTGTGAGATTACGAGCTCAGCTCAATTAAATCCCTCAAGAAAAACAACTTAAGGATTATTTTCTTGGGCCTACCTCCCATGTCCAGTATCACATACTGCAGGCTAGTTTCTCCTGATGATCTTAACTTGTCTTCCTCCTCATTTATCCACCTTGAGATCCTGATTACGAAATTTCCACAAAAGTAGCACTTGCAGTGAGCTTAGAGTTCCTCAAAAATTAAGCATATATATGAAACTTTACTATCGGCAGCAATACCTCTCTCTTAGGTAGCTTGAATTGGCAAAGTAAATAGGTGCATCAATCTCGAGCACTAGAACTCCAGGTACAGTACTTGCATTTGGATATTGTTCGACATTTCTATAAATCATCGAATTAGGAATGTTGCCAAGAACAACAGTTCTCGGTCTTGCTACAAAGAGAAGCACCCTTAGTACAGAGATTGCCACCTGCATCAATTTAGCACAAAATAAATTACCATGCTGTCTTGTTTAAGAACTTGGATTTCGGCCCAAGGAAAAATAGTCATGTATATATACCGCTATGACCAAGCCCGCCTCGACACTGCCAAAAACAACACCAACATAGGCGCTGATGCAGACAACAAAATCGAACTTGTCAACGTGCCATAGATGGATTGCTTCTTCATAATTGATGAGGCTGAGCATAGCAGAGATGATAATAGCGGACAAAACTACTAGTGGAGTATAATGGAATAATGGTGTCAGGAACAACAGTGTCGCCATTACTGCCAATGACATTACTATGTTCGATACTGCTGTCTTGCACCCGGCATTGAAGTTCACTGCTGATCTTGAAAATGGCCCTGGAATTTCATTTAATTGGAGAATTAAACTTGTTAGTGATCCAGAATTTCAAGAAGGCGCAGGAGTTCTTGATTTAAAACTCAAAACACTTTCTCCGCCAAGAAAAGAAAGAAAGAAAGAAAGAAAATATCTAGTTATTGGTACCTGTGGTGAGGTAGCAAGAAGTGCAAGAGCCTACAATGTTCATGGTTCCAATAGCAATCATCTCTTTGTTACCATCTATATGGTAATTCTTGAACATGGCAAAACTTCTTCCAACAGCTATTCCTTCCTAAAATATGTTTTGTCAAGCAATAGATTCATCAATAATGCTAATTGGTCATTAGTGTGCATTTGGAGAAGTGCTAATCTTGATACAAATGCTATATGCTTACAGCAAGAGCAATGACGCCAGTGATGATGCCTGTTTTCAGAGCTGTCGTAAGATAAGGGGACACAAAAACCAAATCACCAAATGACGGTGGGTTTAACCCTTTCTTCAAATTTCCTATCTGTGTAAGAAATGACACCATGTCAGGAACCACAGAAAGGCTCAAAAAAGGAAGAAAAAAACAAAGAGACCAAGCGTTGTTGGATCTACCAATAAACCTCAGGATTTGGGCATTAAAGCCCTGAAGTGATTGGGTATTACTAATGGGTCCAGTGCAGGATGGGGGTCCACCCAAATTGTATTATTGTCAGGGCCCACTCAAGCAAGTGCGAGAACAAATTATTTGGGATTGGTCCAGACTAAAAAGAGTACCCCACGAGACCTAGAGCAGTTGTGGTCCTAAGAAAAACATGTTTCCTCTTGCTGCAGGTCACGGCTTTCACCTCTCCTTCAGCATTGAGACAAAAATAATTTGCATTTCCTTTAATGGAGTTGTTAGGAGATTTTCAAACGGTTTCAATTTTCTTTGGCAGATGGGAAGTTTTAGAGAATCGGCTTGACGAATTGATAAATTAGGGGAAGGGCTTAATTAACATTTCATGTGGCAATAAATTAGTAATCATAGAAAAGAAAAGGAGAATAATAGTAATATGTAATGTAACATTTTATGGGAATGCTCACCACTGGGACTCCATGTCTCTCAGCATGAGTGAGATAAACGAGCAGACTGCCCAAAACAACTGACGTCAAAGGTGCCATTGCTGATATCCAAAAGAATTTTGGCCGTCTCTTGCTCTGCGCACAGTCAGTCAGTCGTCATCAACTAATTAATTGAGCTTGATTTATTGTTAAACATTAGTACCTTTTAGCTTATTCATTATTATTACTATTTTGGTATCAAAACACCCACAAAGAAACTCCTTTTGATGAAGCAAGTCAAAAGGGTACACATTTAGTAAGACCTTTAATCAAGTAAAGTAACTAACTAATCCTTTGAAATTAAGAGTGGTATGGTTAATTAGCAATAATTATGAATAATCATGAATGAGATGTAATCGAGCCTTTACTTTCTGGCATTAAATGTCTGACCACCAAACTAGATTAAAGTACTGCTGCATCTGACTTTTAACACAAAGTACAAAAGTTATATAGCCATGAACTAGAAGAAGGGGAAGAAAAACATGCTGCACGCGGAGCATGATTGAATAAGAAAAGGAAAGTTCTATTGTTAGGGGTGGAAATATGGCAAAAGATTAAGCAGGTACACCAACCCATATTCAAAATTAAATTCATAATTTAAAGCGAGGATAGCCAAATCATGATTAATTTAATGCCTAGATATGCAAATAAGGAGAATTAATGTATATATATATATATATATATTATTATACACTAGAGAGAGCCTAAAGTTTGCCACTCGAGTTAATTAAGGAAATCAAGGAAAGTATTAGGTTAATTAGGAATGCTTACGAAGTATCTGGTCGTAAGTAAAAAGAAAAGGAAGCAAATCCCAAGAACAGCACTTTCCCATCTCCACTGCAGTAAGCAAAGAGTTACTGTTAGACATATATATATATATAACATAGCTTACCCAGGAAATTTACTGAAACAGAAAAGGTGTAATAATAAGAGGAAGGTAATGGTATGGCGAGTTGGTGACCATTCCAGACCACATGTGTACAATTCCAATGACAACAATATGGATCACATGATTCTTGCTCAATTGGCTTCTTTCTTTCTTTCTTTCTTTCTGTTTTTCTGATTCATTTTATCATCTTTACAAATATAAGGGGAAAAAAAAAAAAAAAACTTTTAACAGAGAAAGAGAGATAGGCTGATACCCAACAGCAGATCACATGTTCTAAATATTAGTAAACAAGGAAAACTGCACCCGCTCATGAATTTATGCAAAATAATCACTAGATATTTGGCTAATTATATTTTTCCTTTTAAAAAAGCCCAAATATTTAATTAGCAGGTCGTTTATCATAATCAACATTGGTATTATTTATAGTTGAAAAGGAATCTCTTCTTTATCTGTAACCATCTATGATTTGATAATCATCATCGTTCATCAATTATTAAAAAAAAATTAGATAGAGAGTAATTGTATCAGGAGAGAGAAAGAACGTGATAGAATAAAAATTAGCTACCACGAAATGTACTTTAGTAAGGTTATGAGCTCAAGGCGCAAATGAAAATATTGTAATTATATAGTAAAAGAAGAGAAGAAAGAAAGAGAATACAAGCATAATGGATCTACCTAGTAATTAATAATTATATAACTCGGTCGAGGTTAGATAATTAATATTAATTAATAGAGAAGAAAAATGGACCTGATGAGTTTGGGTGAAGACAGAACGCATAACAGAGACAAGATCCGTGGCATGAGTGAAATGATCAAGCCCCAACATCCCCTTTAGCTGTTGCAGGCACACTACTGTTGCGGCTCCTGCCATGAAACCTACTATCGTTGCATGTGATAGAAAGTCCACGATGAATCCTAGCCTGAACCCCAAAAACATCACACTTTTTTTAATAATATGTATCAACAGAATACCCTTCTACATTCTCATGTAAAAAAGTTACAAAAGAAGAAAATTAAGAACAGGAGAAGGAAAAGAAACTCCAGCAGAGAGAGAATTAAATAAAGAAAGATGTACAAGACAAAATGTTTTTTTTTTTTTTGTTGTAACCTTTCTGTCAATTTCTGGCATGACTATTAAACTAAACAAGAATTGGGTTTAGTTCTTATTGTTACATGAGTATATAGTAAGTGCTGTAGAGTTGTACTTGGTATGAGAATGAATCTTGCCTTCGAAAAGGGTAGAAAAAGGAAGGATTGAAAAAAAAAAACATCTAACTTACTATATATGTAAGATCGAAGTTTCAGTTAAATATTACCTTAACAAGCCAAGAGAAGCTTGGAAGGCTCCAGCAAAGAACGTTGCTGTAAAAGCAAGGTGAAGGTAAAGCTTTGGGTTCTCATTCGCATTTACTTCATTTCCTAACATAGATGCTGTCAAGAGAGAAGCAACAGCCACTGTCCCTACTGCCAAATCTCTCGAACTTCCCATCATTGCATAAACCAGTGGAGGAACAAAGCTTGAATCTGGGTTAAAAATGAAGAAACAAAAAAATCAGGTACAGGCTATACAAGTCATGATGATATATATATAGCCAGTTCAAACTAGCTACGACATTCTTACTATAAAATCTTTTAACACTTACACAAGCCAAGAATTGGTGGCAAGTTAGCTAGTTTAGCGTAACTTATCCCTTGAGGAATAGCAAGACTTGCAATAGTGATCCCAGCGATAAGATCAGCTTTCAGAAACTCTAAAGTGTAACGAGGAGCCCATTCAAGAATTGGCAAGAAATACTGCAGGCCTAAAATGAATCTTTTAGATGGAGGCTGGTTCTTGAACTGCCTAAACGGATCATCGGGAAAGAATGTTTCTTTGAGATTATATTTCAGCGTCTTAACAAACGGCTGTGGTGGTGGAATCGCCACTCTGTGACTGTGAGCACACTCCACATTACTTGACGGGTGGACATAGTCCCCGTTGCCCATTTCCGCAAGTAATACAAATTAAAAAGTAAAAGAAAAAAGCTGTTTTTGGCTCTAATGAGAAGGTGTCAGTGGCGTTAGAGAGGAAGAGGAAGAGAAAGAGGAGGAGGAGGAAGTGGTGGTAGTGCAGTGGTGAGAGTGAAGGGAGGGTGGGGGGTGTCAATGGTCTTTATAGAGAGGGAGGGGGACTGTTGTTTCAGTTTCAATGCGAGGTTGGAGGCATACGGGTATAGAGTAATGTTGGAGAGAGGGCACGTGTGATAGTTCATTTTCTTTTTCTTTTTCTTTTTCTTATTTTTACTTTGCTGCCCACCTCGTGCCCTTTTGTTTTTTTATTCCAGTTTTTATTTTGGAAAATGATTGGTGTGCATCAACACAACAGTGCTCATTAATTAAATTTTTATAAAATAAAATTTATGAAATAAAAACTATAAACTATTAATAGTGTATTCATTAATATTTTAAATATTTCTCACTATATTTCAAATATTTTATAATTATTTTAAATTTTAAATACACCAAAAAAATAAAAATAAATCCTAAATAAAAAGAGAAATGATTGAAGATGACATGCACCAAAACCGGCTACTCCTTTCGGGGTAACTAGTGCCTTCGCCCAAAAGGAGGCAGGATCCCGGAAACCCATCTATATAAGTATTTTTAACCCGTTTCTTCTCCCTTTTACTTGCAATGTGTACATATCATACAGTTCCAGGGCGACTTGCCCACTGCTATCGTGGCCTATAGCTCTATTTATGAGGTTGGCTATCCGCTCGACCCATTTGAATTCCAATTTAGAAAGAAATTAATTTATTTAGTTGAACTTGAAAATGTTATTCTCTTTGCTCATCCATAAATTTAGTCCCCCAATAAACTATAAGTAAAAAAAATTATATATATTATTAAATGGATCAAATTTAACTAAAATTTTTAAAAAAATGCAAGCATATGATGTTTATATTTAGTCCGATCGAAATTTTGAATGAATCTAATTTTTGACATATTTTAACATTTATAAATTTCATTGTTATTTATTAGAATAAATATGGACTCATTCCCAATTGGTATATTAAGCCACTCTTAATCTAATGGCACTAATCTAATGATTGAATATAAAAGTCGAAGTTGAACTAATTCTAAAATATCACATGAAAAAAAGTAATAAAAAAGTAATCATACATACCAAACATATGCTAAAAAGATTACTTGACCTAATTTTGATTTTGTTCCTTTTGTTATTATTATGACTATTATTTAGCAAGTTCTACTAGCACACGCCTAACTGGATTGGTATATATATATTAGTGTGCGTTTTCAAATCTTTATCTAGCAGCCAATTCCTCACTTTGTCTTTCCCACTGCTTGATTCTTTGTTCATCCCACCTGCAATTTCATCCCACAAACTTTCAAGCATGAAACTATGACTTCAAACTTAAAGCTTTCTGAAACAAAATTAAAGATTATCATTGACTTCAATTGTAGTCACAAATTAGGACATGTTTGCTATTTATTATTATATATTTTCTTCTATTTTTCTTTTTCCGAAAAGGAAAAAACAAACCTATTATTAAATGCAATCTACACGAGCATAGAGTAAAGAAACTGCAATAGAATAGAAACGATAGCAGTTCTTCTCTATTTCTACAGCATATCCTTTCTTTTTCATTTTCTTTGATAGACAGTGAACGTCGCTTGTTTGAATTTCTGAACTGAATTATAGTAAAACTACTTCTTTTCATGAAAAAAATATTAATTTATTTTATTACTATGTGTGTATTTTTAGATTTTATATGATTCATCCGACCCTTAGATATAATATATCTATTAATTAGAAAAATAATTATTTGATGATATCATTTTTATTGATTTTTTAAGAAATCAAATGTATTTTTGATTTGACCCAAATGATGGAGTCGGGACCCTGTCTCAACCACGAAATAATAGAATTTAGGTCAAACTTGAAAGGCTTAAAGAATAATTAGAGTGCAAATCTATTGGTTTTTAACGGCCAAATTTGACTTGTAAACCCATAAACAGCAATTTTGCAGCTACTCGGTACTAAAACGGAAGGTCATATCGTAGGACTTGATGACACGTGTTAACATCATGACGCTGATTGACAATCTACTTTTTCTGCTGTGCGTCTTAAATTAAATACCAGAGTTTGGATAAGTTCCCGATCTCAATAATTTGATCTTAATTATTAATATTATTTTTGGTTTTAGATTAATAAATTAATATTATCTTTGAGACTTGGACAGATCAGAAAAGTGAACCAAAATGTTAAGTGAAAAGTTAATCATAAGACCATATGCATAGTAAATATCAATAATAAGAAAAGATAATACTCATAAATTACTTGATGCAGTGTCATTATAGAGGCATGAGATCAGTCTCTGCATTGTCAAAATGGAAATATTTCATAATTTGCTTATACTAAATTCTGTATGAAAGATTTTTCTATCTAATAAAATAATAATACGTGAGTAAACACATAGACTCATTTTAATAATTAAGTCAGATAGAGAAAGAATTATATTTTCTTTCTTCTCTACCAACTTAGATAATAAATGACCCGATTGATTTTCTTATATTAAGATAGTTTCATGTTTCTCTCTTATGATTAGTAATCACGATAATGAGCTCACTAAGGCTTACTACTCGGTCATAGTATGTGACCAACTTTGCTTTCTCGGAAGATCAATCAATCATTGTAGAGATCGATATCTAACTTCTCATTTTAAGAGAGGTAAACTTGTTATCATATACTTATTGTTTTTTTTTTCTTAATTATTTGAGGCTCAGTGCAGTAATAGTAAGAATGATAATATTTTTGTCGAGGTTGGTCACCCTAATTATGAATATAATAGTTGTCTTTTAGTCTTTAATTACATTTTAATGTAAATGCTTATAAAATAATTAATATGTGCTGACAAACTACTTAATTAGGACCTTCAGTTGTTTAAGGAGTGACTGTAAATGTAATGTATACCTCGAAAAATATTCTTCCAAAAACTACAGGTTAATGAATTAAAACTGGTTAGTATTATCAGACCACTTACTAAACAGTCATACAAATGATAATATACTGTATTAAACAATCTATAATCTTATGTGATGAACTGACTTCAATTGAAAAGCTTTTCGTAAGACCCTTGTTCGCCATTATTATGGCAAGGCAGTGTTTCTCTTTGAACATGGTAATACGAGGATGTTGAAATGGCTGCTTTATCATTAGTTCTTCAAACTATACAGTTTATCGTGTCTTTGTACCGTGTTTGAAATTATTATTATTATTTTATGCTTTCTTTATTAATCTAGTTTCAGGAAAACATAAAATGTCCGTAAATATAAAAATCCCTCTCTCTCTCTCTCTCTCTCTCTCTCTCTCTCTCTTTTTCTTTTATAGTGTCAAGAAAAAAGTAGAAACAAATAATGAATAGGGTGGGAAGCATACGTATCCTTATCAGTGAAGTACAGTCATGATTCGAGAACACAAAAAGAAAACACATTCAATTCTTTTTATCTGAAAAAGTATATAGTTCACAAGCAACTATCAAGACATTGCCTCGTGACCAGAATTTGTCTTCATTAAGAGAATGATTAAGCCACCAGAATTGCTAATAATATTTTGATTATACAACTCCTGCAAGAACCCTACGCTTCTTCCATCGGCCATATACACTATTGTATATATATGTTTTGCTTTGCTTGATCCATGCAAACTCTTTCTACACATCATTGCTTTAAGTGGAAGAATAAGAAAGAAATACTTATCCAGTCAATAATTAAACCAGAATAGATGTCTGAACATTACATATATATATACAAGTACAAAACAAAGAATAACAATCAAAGTAGAGTGTTAGCTATAGGTAGGTGTGAATGTAAGTCACTTCAACTGTGCCTAAATAATTAAAGGAACAAAGTTTTGTGTTATTGACAGTATCACGGGTATGAAACCCTTTCCCATAAGACAAAAAATGACAACCAATACTTGCAAAGAGTTTCATTCCTATGTGGATATATTTTCCTCTTAATTAGTAGTTAATGGCAAATTCTTATTTATTTATTTATTTTTTAATTATGAATAACTGAAAGTTAGGATAAGCCCATCAAATAAAACAAATGAAGAAATTAAGTAATTGAAGTTTTGGATGTTGTGTTTATGCTGAGTATTATAAGTTTATGCCATAGTCAACTAGCAATATTTAATGTTTTGATTCTAAGAACCTTACTACGCAATTTCAAAGGGTATCTTTGATCTATCTCTGTCATGTAAACTATTGAATTATTAATTCAACTTTTGGTCTTTTCTTTTAGATTTCTTTTAAAAGACGTATGAATCTGTGACCTTCCTTCTCATTTCTTGTTCCCCGTACGCTAATATGCAAATTAATTTTACTAAAATCGAAAAGCTCACCTGGAAAATTACAGAGAATGTCTCTAAATAATTAAAAACTTGCAATTTATGTGTTAGAAATTTATTTACTTTGCATCCAGTTGCCCATTCTTAGCGTTCCAAAAGAATATTTGTTAGTATATATATATATATATATATATATAGAAAAATACTCAATTTAATTTTTAATTTTAGAAATTCAACTCTTAGTGCTTGGACTCCGGCTACTACCTATTCTCTGTAAACACAATGATTAAGTCAGGGCATGGAGTTTGTTTATCCATTAAGAACTTTAAAGAAATACTACGAATTTATTAAGAGATAAATTGTTTTTTTCCAGCTTTCAATTTATCATTTTTCATGGATTGTTATTAGTACATCTGTTTAAATTAGAGATTTTTTCCTTCATTTTTACTTTTGAAGGTAAAGTGTGTTTGGCTATAAAATATGAAGAGTTTAAATTCTGATAATTTAATTTATTTTCTTAAATAATTATACTCTCTTAAAAAAATTTATTCAACCCAACACTTTGTATAATTTATAAAAGTTTCTTTTTATAATTAAATAATACATTTTCCTTGGACAAAATATTGTGTTACAAAAATATCAAACCAATAACACTTTTTTAATAAAATAATAAAAATAAAGTAGCCACCATAGCAGTGGGTTGGTGCTAATTATGTCGAGCGATGCATTTCACACTGGACCATTCTGACTACTGATAATTACACTAATAGTCATCTTTGTTTTAATTTAATTATTAATTATTATTTTTATTTCAATCGTAATATAATTTCCGATGCTAATAAAATGACGTGGCAAACATAGCTTTTTAAGAATAAACATATCGTATTTATTCCAATCTTTACTTAATCAGGTTACACTCTTCTACCATAGGATCCATCTTAAATATGGATAATGTATCACCATTTACATATCCAGTTAGCCGATGAAAACTAAAATGGCAATGTTTAAGAAACATCAAGTTGTATCGTTATGGTGCCCAACTATTTCCCCAGATCTCGAGAATTACTTTAATAGATTGTCTGTGTTTTTCCGATTTTAAACTTCAAATTCACCAGCTTCATGATTGCAAAGGCTTTATTCCGGCCATTATTCTCTCATACGGTACATGTCTTCCACACCGACCTTTGTCCTTTGTTTCTTTTTTCCATCAGGGTTTTGACAATTGGTGCAAAAATAGTCTTCTCCTGCAATCTCTCTTAATCATCACTAAATAAATAATCTTTCAGAATAAAGACTGTGAAGGATAGGAGAATTATGGCCATTTTCTGTTCATGCTTCGCCACATTCTAAAATGATGGGAGCCCTATTTATTACATTTCCTCGTGAAAATTACAAGAGGAAACCTCATCCCTTAGCAACCTTAAAAAGGGCCGATGACAATAATAACCATATTTCACATATACTGCTTGTAACAATTTTATGAAAGGGAAAGACTCCATTATGGTGACATACAGAGATTTTTAATAATGTTTTCAAGAAACGCATGTGATAATGATTATGATTGGTAGATGCAAATTATAGAGATTATTACAGTTCTTTGACACCGATTGGTAATTCTCAGTTTTAAAAATGTGCCTTACGGCTCATTTCTTCACTGTACATGCGATTACTAGCTTCATATTTTTACTTTCTTTTTCCTTTGTTTATTTTTTTTAATAATTAAATGATATGAATTAGTTATTTCTGATACGCATATTTATATATCTGAATATTAATAATTTAGTCAATTTAATATTTTAATTTTCAATTTAATATGATAACCGTTTAAATTTTATTTTTATAATTTCTTAAAATATTTATACATAATATACAAAAAAGTGTTAGATGGAGTCATATATTAAAAAGTGTTTAGATATTACAAGTAATACAAATTGATGTGTTCATCAAATAAAATTAAAAATTAAAATGTTAAAGTGATCAAATTGTTAAAATTCAGGTGTCCAAATATGTATTTCGTGATATTGTTATTATTATTCTCTTCAAATGAACAGCCATATACAAATGATGGAGCTGACTATTGCTTCATGATTACCGGATATAATGCAAAAATAACTATAAACAAAAGGTGTTTTCCTAATCTTTTTCCAGAGATAATTTCTCTTATACCTGCTCAACTTGAAAACAAACTGGGATAAGACCTTTTAGAGGCATCTTATTTTATTATTTTATTTTTCTCATCACCTAATTATCTTTGCCTAGTTATACTTCTATGTAACCTATATCCGTACTGCAAACAATCATAGAAGAAAAGATTTCAGTAAGCCTGTTATTTAAAGGGATAATGCAAGAAAATGCCCAGAGTCCACAATGGAATTAGAAGCTAGCTAGAAATATGCTATGAAGTTAAATCAATGTCATATCAACAATGCCAAAACATTGTAGATGCTGACTTCTGTTATACAAACACAGTTTCTGCTGCATCTTTTTCAGTGTCTATAGTCCACCGCATAATACACGAAGATACCAAAGATGGTTACAGAAATTTGTACATTATATTATTTTTAAATAAAATAAAATAAATTAAATATTAACAGTGTAAAAAAAAATTAACTGATCTAAATTATTTATTAATTATTGTGTATTTATTAATTGATTCATTTATATTGTTAATATCTAGCTAGTTTGTAGTTTGAGAACAAGACATATTTTAATTTTAGATAAACTTTAAGTTTCGAATTCTTCTTTGTTTATTTGTAATTTTAAAAAAAGAGAGCTATATATATATATATATATATATATATGATATTTACAATGATACTTATATGAACAGAAAATAAAATCTAATGAATTGAGTTATCGTAGACAGTTAAGTATGAAATGTGATCTTTAAGCTAAAGGAACTCAATCTTATATATATATATATATATATATATATATATATATTGTCGTTTGATTAAAAATAAAACAGTTAAGCTGTGATTGACTGTTTTCCATTGACTATCATCTCTTTATCACCAATTGTTTGTTGACTTCTGTAATAATTCTTGTGGCAATCAAAAGATATCGATTACAAGTCAAAAGACAGCTGAGATCAGAAGAATCATCTTTTTTTAGGAGAATGGTGGCTACAGAGAATGTGTTAGCACTCACCAATGATCTGCTTGGAATACGAACATTAATTATTTCGAATTATATATGGCTTATATAGTCTTATTATTGGAGAATTCTGTACTGTTTCGAAGATCCATTAACTCCATAGCTGAGTTAGCAATACATGTGGACATGGCCCTCCATTAGATTGTGGGAAACACTGTTATTTGCGTCATATAATTTTTTGTATTATTGAGTGAACTAACAAAAAACAATAATATATTTTATGGCTACTGCAAGAACATTGAACCCGTGTCTTGTTATAACCAGATATATGGAAGAAAAAGATAGGTTAGAGATGCCCCACAGGAAGAATATGTAGTCCCCCACTGGAGAATGACTTAGGGCAGGAGAGCGAGGCGTGGATATGAAAGAGATGGTGTCTTGGTATAGACCACAGATTGTGATCTGAAGTGGAGGGTGTCATATAAGAGTTGAACATTTTAAGAAACATTGAAAACAAAGAATGGTCGAGTATTTGCCTCATAATAATATTATTATTGCAGGAGGACATGAATCCAACTTTGACAATTTCAATCCTTTTTTCCCAAAAACACCTTCCCAAGCACCAACAGGAAAAGAAGAACGAATGATGCTAATATAATGTCAACCTCGGAAAATCTACAACCACAGGGAAGAGGTAGGAAATTAGAAACTATTAGATATATATGTTGAGGAATGAGGAGGAAAGAATTAATACATGGTTCAGATGTGCCATTTTCTTGCCAAATAGACTACTCATGTCATGGTGGTCAAAAACCTTAGAGGGGAACAGTAAATAAGGTCCCCATACCAATGAGGCCGGTTTTGACTAGTACCATTAACGTCACCTAATTATTTTTCCAGAAGAATAACAAGGAATCTTATTCTAAATATTGCCTTGTGCTACTTTTGGAGTATAACAGTATAAGGAAATATATGTGTACATCTTAAATTACTTTTTATACTGTTACATGGAGAACAAATCAGACTAAATCTTCTGGATTAGAGACCAAATATATAAGCAACTGTTAAGCATTCGATTGACAGGCAAAGTAAATTATTAGCTAAGAAATTCAAATGCTTAGTCCCTTTAAAGCCCATCAGGGTTCTAGATTGTATAGCTAACAACAGGGTCATTGCTTTATTCAACTTACAACCCTCTCTTATCTTTATCCTAAAAGAATTGCTGGTATTTTGAAATATCACCTCAAAACTCGAAATTCAGGGCTACACAGGTTAATACCAGTGCTTGTGCAAGGAGCAGCAAGTAAAGTTGAGGATGAGATTAACAGGAATAATACAAATATACAAAGAAAAAAGAAAAAGAGAAAAAAGAAAAAAAAAAAAGAAGAACAAATCAATAGAGTTTAAAGAGGAGATATGACAAAATGAAAGAAACAAGAGCAGCTTCTGTTAGTAATAACAGTGCACATGAACCTGCTGCATCACCTTTTTCTTTCCCCCCATCACACGTTCCATGCCCCTCATCCTTTCCTCATCTCTTATAGATACTAGAAAGATGCATAAGTTGTTGTCTTTCTATGAAATATACTTTTC
This sequence comes from Ricinus communis, assembly GCF_019578655.1. Classification (NCBI taxonomy): domain Eukaryota; kingdom Viridiplantae; phylum Streptophyta; class Magnoliopsida; order Malpighiales; family Euphorbiaceae; genus Ricinus; species Ricinus communis. The sequence continues at coordinate 6,195,139 of NC_063256.1, read as the reverse complement.
CAACTCCTTTTAGCTTTAGGTCACTGTTTGGATTTCTTTATGGTCTCAACTTCGGTTGTGTCGGATTCCACCTGACCCACCATAGATCATCAGTTAAGTGGAATTTTTAGTGTGGAAAAGTTGATTGTATATTTATATATATCACATAATTTATTTTCAAGACCAACATCTTAATGCAAAAATCATCTCTATTGAGCTTATTCAAACAAATTGAATTGCATAGGTAAACCTTACACCCATTTAACTAATCTAAATTAGTCAATCAAGGTTTGGATAAAGCTGGCTCAAATAACACCTACTTAACTTAGAATTAAAGCAAAATGTATTATTAGATTTTATTTTATTTCATTCAAACTTTATATTTTTATTTATATCTATTGAGTCTAAGAAGTATATCCAAATTTTTTATAATAAATATAAATAAACTGCAGGGTTCAAAAGAATAAATAAGAACTTAGAAATTGAATAGGATAAAAATAAAAGAAATCCATGAGCATAATAATTGAGTATTGGCTTCAATTAAATGAAAGAGAAAAAGAAGATGTTAATGGTAGTGGTCCAATTGATGAACAAAATGCTGTTGGATCTTCTATGAAAGAGGGTATCTATTCCATTCTCTAACTTCATACCTGCTTTAGAAGGAATGTACATATCACCCACTGAATTTCGACCCTACCTTACCTCTCAAGTCCCAAATTATAAGGCAGGTGCAATTCAATGGTCCCATTTGTGCGTCTGCTTCAATTAATATACAAGTATCTGTGGCTGGACAGTTGCAAGTTCGTTCTATGGTGCTTCTCTAATCTTGACAATGAGTGTAACCACATCATAAACCAATATCCATCCTCGCAAATATACATCTCAAACAAAATCTGAAATTAATGCTTTTTGGTTCTTGTTTTCTACTTGTGTTTTATATAATTACAAAAGCTATATATATAAATATTATATTATGAAAATCTACTCAACAACTTCTGAATGTAAAATCGCTTCAAGACTACTAATTACAAATAAAAGAAAATTCATGGCATAATGGATCATGGATGGAAAATTCACCACCCATAGGCCATGACCTAGCGGGTCACTTCCCTTCATTGATATCTATGATAAAATTGCCTAATTATGCCTGACTAAGGCCACAGTGTATAAGATAGCAGTATTAAAGCTGAATTTGAGGAAGAATAGTTTCTAATAATGGACATTGGAAGTATTGGCATCCTGAAGAAGACAATCAAGCATACTGAGTAACTCTCATGTAAAAGCCAGACAAAGTCTGCAATCTTGTTAATTTCAATAGAAAACCCCATGCAGAAAACCCTTTTAATATGGGCAGTGCTGACAGCGTGCAAATATATATATATATATATATATATATATACATCTCGTTAATTTGGCATCAAAGTGTCGCCTATATATAGAAATGAACCGGAGAAGTGACCTCTTGCTCTTATTAGAACTCTTAGACTAATGTCTGTCCAAGGTGCATAAGAAATATCTTGAATAAGGAGAAAAAGGACAAGCCCTCATCCTATGCAAACCAAACCAATAAGGTTAATCTTTTACTTCACCTCTTGTAAATTAAATTACTAACAACTCCGTTTAAACAGGTTTGAGTTCTTTTTTTTATGTTCTTAAAGTGTCATTGCACATCAGTTAATACTCCGCATCATATACAACGAGTTTTCAAGTTAACGAGGTGGATATAAAGGGCTTCTTTTGGCCAAATAAGAAAAACGCACAAAGAAAAGATCAACACGAAACTAAAAGAAAGAAAGAAAGAGAAAAAGAAAGAAAGAAAAGAGAGTAAGAATCCCCAAAAGAGTATGATTAGATAAATGGGAAAGACGAAGGGACCATTCGTGTTTGGAGTTGGAGGTGGACATTTTTGATGGGTCATGTTCATATAATTGAAGAAGGAGATAGAAACATAGGGTTGTGAGTGCGTTATTATATACTATCATTCATTCTCACTTACCCATATTATCACTTGGAGTTCTTTGGGTCCTTCCAATTGATTAAATACTAGAAAAAGGAATTGTTTAATTCGATAATTCCTCTGTCAAAAGGAGAAATGAAAATCTTGGTTCATAATATCTGCACCATATTTCAAAAAAGAAATTTAAAAAGAATTATACACCATCTTCTCTTGATTAAATGGTCTAAATGATGCATTCAAGAAGGTTTTTCTGGGTGTTTCTAGATTGGAGTTGTTTCACTTTCACACGTCTAGATGAGTTGGAAAGTAGCTCTGTTACTCTTATTCTAGACCAATCCTTACATAACCGGCCTGCCTTGTTAGGGTGGCCTAATTATTTCCAAGATAATGGGCCTTGGGGGTGGGGGTGGGAGTGGGGGGTTTATTTCCCTCTCTCTTTCTATTTATGGACCACCCTAATGACCATAGTTCCATTGGACTTGTACTTTCAAACCTACTTTCGTCTTTTAGGCCTAGAGAATTTGTTCAAATGATAAGACAAAAGTATACTCCACCTCTCTCTATAATTAGTAATCTGGCATTTAACAAAATTAAAGCATTCTATATAGAATATTAAAAAAGAAACATAATCAGCAGAATCAAATTCCATAAAAAATTTATCACAAAAATGATTCATTGAACAAGCTCTCATTAAATAGATTTATTGAGCTGAAATTCAAGCAGATCATAAGCGGGATCAGCTTAGACATACCAGAATGGGCCCTGACCGATGTTAACTGGCTGCTAGCCCAAAAGTTTATCAAAGATTTGAAAGTTACTGAACATGGACTAGCGACAGACAGGGGAAGAACACTTTGGCAAACTGTGTAGCTGTTGCAGTGCACCGTCAATCCCGTGAAACAATTTCAACTTGCAGTCGTTTTCAAAGAAAGGAATCCAAAAAAATAAAGACACAATTAATAAAATATGAACAGTGACAATTACATATTCGAATTTTCAAATTCGTCACTTCTACTTTTCCTTTCTTTTCTCAATTCTTTTGCCGCTCTCTCTCTTCCTCTGTTTTCTGTGCACAATAAAATAATAATAAGTTAGAAGTAGGTAAAGTCTTTTCCTTCATGTTACTATTTAATTTTCCTTTCACCCCCGTTTTCAAATTTTTGGCATCTTTACGCATTGCCCATTTTTTTAAACCTTTCTTCATTCTTTGCTCTCGTGTAAACAATAATTTCTAAAATTTTCAGGTACTTTTTCTTTTTCTTTTTTAATCATGTCTTTCAGTTAGGTTCCACGTCTTTTCGCCTTCTTTCACTTTTAACTTATTATTATCATTGTTCCTCTATTTTTTTATTTTTTTTTCGGATTTCTCTTGTGTTTGTAGCATTGTCTTTCTTGAACATTCTCCAATTTTTAGTTCATGAATTCTTGAACTGGGTATTGATCTTCTTGTTTGAAGGTTATAGTGCAGTAGATTGTTTGTGCTTTTCGTTAAAGAATTTGTGCTTTTCTTTTTTTCTTTTTCAGCATGGTTGTTGGTTGATGCTATAATTAGCAGTTTCAGCTTCTTATTTTAACCGGGGACAATAGATTCTTGGAAACTTCACTTAGTTTAGTTATGTCTTTATATGTGCAATTTCTGCTTCTTAAGCTAAAAACTCTATAATTGATATGTTCTTTCTATTACTGCTTATTCTGATTCAGAATTCATCATGTGAACTTGCATTTTTGGGGTTTAAATTGGATAATTTGCATGTAAATATTATCACTTGCTCTGATAGCGAAGTCATGTTTTCTTTGTTTTTGTTATGCATTCTACATTTCTGGGGTTCATCTTGAGGGGTTTCCTTCTTGCGTATTACGTTTCTGGGGTTTATCTAAACCTTACTGCCAGATGTGTAGGTAAACATAATTGAATGATGTTTGCACCTATTTTTAAGAGCTTCCGTATTTATTGTTGTGGGTGTTGTTGGTCTATCCTGTGACCTCTACATGCTTTTTGCTCTGAGTTTACTCTCTGATGCTCATTGTGTTAGAGCTTGTCAATTGAGAATATCCTTTTCTTTGTATGTCAGTCATTATGCTGTATTTTATTCCAAAATTACTCTTCTAAATGACGATATGCATTCTTTATATAGTAATTTGCTCTTTCTCATGCTTTTATTGTGGCGGGGCATGATCCTGATTTGGTTTCCTGAATGCTTGGTGCTTTGTAGGGCTAGATTTTTAAAATTCGCTTGAAGGCCACAAGGAGGTAGAGGGGGTCCATAGAACTTACAATGGAGCAATATGAAATTCTAGAGCAGATAGGCAAAGGTTCCTTTGGTTCAGCTCTTCTTGTGAGGCATAGACATGAAAAGAAGAAGTGAGAATACTTCCATGATTCATTATATGCATATATGCAATATCTACTGATCTCCATATGTGTACCTGCTATGCCTATGTTGAAGCAATTGGGTTTGTTTGGCATGTTTCTTGCAGTTTTTAGCATTGTTGCTGTCAGTGATGAATGATGATGTACTTTCATGTGTTTTTCTAAATATGTATATTTCTTTCTTTCTAGGTATGTCATGAAAAAGATTCGTTTGGCTCGTCAAACTGATAGAGCTCGCAGGTCTGCCCATCAGGAGGTTAGTGATTTAACTTAATCTTTATGTCAGAACATAATTGACATTCTTCGTTCATGGTTCGATATTCTGGTGTCCTAGGCGTAGAGGAACCACACCAATCCATCCCGAACTTGGTGGTTAAACTCTACTGCGGTGAAGATGTCTGTTTCTAGGAACCATATGGGCTCAGAATAAGACATTGTTAGAGATGGAAAGAGTTGCTTAATGAATTTTAATTCCTCACCTTGTTGAATTTTATTATATCAAAATACAGATTGCTTGACAGAATTAGAGAAATGATATTTTGCTAGACTTCTTTTATTTTTATTATTTTATTTTTTCTCTATGGTGGTCTATTATTTCAGTGTGACATTTGAAGTTCCCATTTCTTATAATTTATGTTGCTATTTGGTTATTTGGACTGCAGATGGAGCTTATTTCAAAAGTAAGAAACCCATTCATCGTGGAGTACAAGGATTCCTGGGTGGAAAAGGTGGGCACATCTATCTATATGAAACTGTGTTGTTTATGTCTGGAGTCTCTTGATCAATGGGTTTCTCTCTCTTTTTACTCATGCCGTGTTTTATTTTTTTACTACTTGTATGGCATCCGCACGGGCTGCTCATTCATTTACTCTAGGATTTTTGTTTGAGTCAACAAGATGTTTATATCTTCATCTGTTTTCTTTTTTTCTTTTTCTCTAAAGAAATTTGTATGTCCTATTGTTATCATGCAATTGACAATTGGTATATTATTTTCAGGGCTGCTATGTGTGCATTATCATAGGGTACTGTGAAGGTGGAGACATGTAAGTTTTGATTCTTATTTGTCTCCTGAAATATCCGAGTTTCTGCTGGTGCATGACTTGCTTAGGCTTTCTTCTTGGCCTTTCAATTTTTCCATGTCTTTAACGCAGGCAAGAAGCTATAAAAAAGGCAAATAGTGTTCATTTCCCTGAGGAGGTAGTTACTTTTGTGACACTTTCTTTTCTCTTTCAATAAATTTCATATATCCATTTTTCTCTGCAGAAACTGATTATGGTACTTTATCGCCTTTTTCTTTTTCCTATTCTTGACTGTTGAATATTATACAGAAACTTTGCAAGTGGCTAGTGCAACTGCTAATGGCACTAGATTACTTGCACGGCAACCATATACTCCATCGAGATGTCAAAGTAAGTGGCCCATTTCGGGGTACTTGTTAGACACATTTCTATATTTGTGTGTGAAATCTCACAAGTCATTTTTCACTGATGGTACTACAAAATTGCAGTGTTCAAATATATTTTTGACAAAAGATCAAGACATACGTCTAGGTAATTCCACTTGCTAAAAATTGCATTCCTGATTTGCTAAGTTTGTTTATACATTAAGACCTTGTGATTTTCTGGTTTCTAGTATTTGACATTCAAATTTCAAAACTGCTCATGTATGGATGCTGGTTGTAGGTGATTTTGGCCTTGCTAAAATGTTGACTTCTGATGACCTTGCTTCTTCTGTGAGTATACCTTGCCTTAATTCCTGATGTTGCATCATCTGCTCGATTTATTTATCATTGCATTTCTGCTCTTATGTCAGGTTGTGGGGACCCCTAGTTACATGTGCCCTGAGCTTCTTGCTGATATACCTTATGGTTCCAAGTCAGACATTTGGTCTTTGGGTAACCTACTTTCTTCTTTTACTTATGAAGGGTTTAAAGCTTGACAGATGGTGCTATATTTCATTTTCGGTCTATATTTGACATGATAATGTCCTTTTCAGGATGCTGCATATATGAAATGGCTGCTCACAAGCCAGCATTTAAAGCTTTTGTGAGTTGCTGATATCTTGTTTAGAGAAAGAACATAAGTTTGCTTGTCATACTACTTAAACTAAACATATAGTTTCTTTTGCCTTGAATTTTCCTGTATGAACTATGTGCAGTTATTTATTAGAATTACCTTTTTGTCGGTCTTCTTTCATGTCCAGGATATGCAGGCACTGATTAACAAAATAAATAAGTCTATTGTGGCTCCTCTTCCTACTGTGTACTCTGGTGCATTGTGAGTGTATTTCCCTCTTCATGAAGTGAATTCTTTTTTTTTTTTTTTTTTCCACTTTTTACATGTAATAAAGTACACCAGCTAACTTTAAGGATCTAAAATACTGAAAAGATCCCTTCATTTTTACCAATTGGTCTAACTCCAAGAACAACAAATTCCCACTTGTTTTTTAAGTAGAAAGTCCCTGAAACGGGCCTCATTACTCACTTTTTTCTATTTATAATGCTTAGCCTTAGTTGTCATGTGGTTGCATGATTTTGCTAATTTGTTTTCTGTTTCTTCAATTTTCAGTCGAGGGCTTGTTAAAAGCATGCTGCGGAAGAATCCAGAACTTAGACCAAGTGTATGCCTTCCTCTCCCTGCCTGCTTCAATTCTTATTTTATTTGACTTTGTCTAAAGGAAAAGGATGGTTCTCAAAAATGTTAATCAGCACAAAGTTAGCCGCAACATAGACCATTTAATTCCCTCAATTTATCTACTAGACTCTATTAGACTGTCTGTAGCAGGTACATTTTTCAGGATGTAAATTTGCATTTCAGGAACCTCTATGCTTTTCCGGCTGAAACGGGCTCAGGTATAGGTGGCAATGTGGATTTTGTGAGTTGATGTAAGAACGTTTAATGGCATTGAACCTTAGAGAGTACAGCTACTTGGTGGGTTAAGGATTCTACAAATGTGGGCTCAAACTTGTTGCATGGCACTGTGTCCCAAATTAAAAGCCATGTTAAATGTCCATTTTCTTTTCATGTTAAGCTGGAAGTTAATAGCTAATGTGAACAGTTTTACAGCTTTAGTTTGTAAACTCAGAATATGGTAGAAAGAAGATGCTGCAGGCATTTAGCCCTATGTATAAATCTACATTCTCGTATAATTTCAACTTTTCTGTGCCAGGCTTCCGAGTTGCTTAGCCACCCGCATCTTCAACCTCATCTTCTCAAGATTCATTTGAAGTTGAATAGCCCCAGGCGAAATACTTTGCCTGTCCGTTGGTCTGACTCTGACTTTATTAAGAAAACTAAATTTAGGGAACCAGAAGCTGTCCCCCATTTTACTGACAGAGAGAAAAGACGATCATTCAGCAATGACAGGACGTTGAATCCTAGTATATCTGAAACCGAACAAGACTCCCTGGATTCTTCACATAGAGTAGAACAATTCCCAAGTTACTTGAACCGAAGGTTCAGAGAACTGTCTTTTGGTGTTGCCCTAGAAGAGATTGATATTCAAAATGCTGTTACCACAAAGATTTCAATGGCTGCCAAAACCCCAAGAATGATGCCAGTAAAAGCTTCTGCTACTCCAAGGAGACAGACTCCATCAAAGATACCCCATACTTGCTCAAAACGTGATTCAGTAAGTTTCTTCATAAGTACACAAATCAAGAGGGGTGTATTTTGATTCTGGGAATATCCTATATTGTCCTGCTTCTTTAATTAGATTTGGAAATTTCCGCTTTTAGCCTGATTTCTTATTTTTGGTTACCTAGCTTGTGCATGGTGGTTCTGAAAATGCCGCAGCTGTACTATACATTTCAATGACTTTTGCATTACTAATATGTTTTGAAAGTCTATTTAATGTCCAATATAGCTGTATTCTTAGGGCCAGCACATGGTTTTTAAGGTACTGTTTGTGTTGATGCTCCTGTAATGTAGCCTAGGTAATTGTGTTTTGCAAACCCTGCTCTTGTTTTATGTCTTGGATCGGAACTCGATTAATTCATAAACCTGAAAACTCTGGTGGTATTATGATTCATTAATTTATTTGCATGCTGATATTTGCAGCTTCCAGTGTCATGTACACCAGCAGGCAAATCTCAATCTACACGCAGAGCATCTCTTCCATTCCCCACGAGAGCTGGAAACTTCCCTACACCTTATAGGTCTAATGTTGGACTTCTTCCGAGCATAGAATCTCCAAATGTTTCTGTCAATGCCCCAAGAATTGACAAGATTGCTGAATTTCCACTTGCTTCTTCTGAGGATCCTTTTATTCCCATCCGTGGAACATCATCGACTTCAGCACAATGCTCTTCTTCCTCTCCAGGCAGTGCTGATTGCTCAATCACAAAGGACAAGTGTACAATCCAGGTTCTGGACAGAGCTATTGCTAAGCCTGCTTTACCTGATATAAGCAATGAAATTACACGGAGTGGAAGTGAATGTTCGGAGCATAATCCAACAGTGGCCATTTCAAGCCGATCATCTTCTGAGTCTCGACTGCGCAGATTTGACACCTCATCGTACCAACAGCGTGCGGAGGCATTAGAAGGGTTACTTGAGTTTAGCGCACGGCTCTTGCAACAGGAACGGTTTGCGGAACTCGGGGTGCTGCTGAAGCCATTTGGACCTGAGAAGGTTTCCCCTAGAGAAACTGCGATTTGGTTGGCGAAGAGCTTCAAAGAGACTGCAGTATAGAAGAAAAATATCACGGTCGCTTTCGAGTTGTACATGATACGTAACTTTGTTTTTCTGTTAGAAAATTTAGGGCGGTGTCTTCACACCTGAAGGCAGTTAAGAAGTGGCGTTATGGAGTGGAATTGATGTCCACTGATAGGCCGTGTTTGAACTGGAATGATGAATGAAAGAAGATGAAAATGAAATTCTTCTAGCAGCCATCTAATAATTGTGCTAAAAGAATGGAAACATATGTGCTTATAGTTTAAAGAACAACTCTAAAACCTATACGCACCAGTTTCATAACGCAGCAATAAATATACAGAGTGAACGGCCGCTGATTAAAAAAGAATATTTTCCGGCAAAATCATATTATCTAAAGGAGCGATAAGAACAACATACCGGTATTTTGAGCCATAACTGGCTGTGATCCATGTATACTCTCGTACCAGTTCTTTAATGGGCTATCGCTTTTCGGCCTATGAGGGGTCCGGTTTACATTTCGTTCTTGCACCCTCTCCAGCCGGTTCCACATAAGCTATCATGATGAGAAGTGAATTGACAAAGAGGCAGCCATGGCATCGTTGCTGAGGCCACGAAATTGATTTGTGGGCGATGGATTTGTTTGTTGCTAAGGCCGTATAATTAATAGCAATTGAAAATACTTGCTGATAGGCGTCACTAGTCGTTATGTGAATTCCACTTTTGGGGTGAATCGGAGACAGGAGGAGATGGAGGAAGTGAAAGTGTTAGAGCTTTACCAACTTCATTACTCTGATCTGTTGCTACTTTCATCGACACCATCATCTTGTGGAGAAGATCAAGTATCAAGACTTGAAAAAATTAGGACGGCCATAATGGAGACGCTAGGCCCCAAAGGACCAGGTCTTCTCTCCATCACCGCCGTACCTAACGCTTCTCTTCTCCGCCGCAATCTTCTCCGTCTAGCTCCAAAGCTCGCTCTTCTTCACCCCGACAACCGCAAACGCCTCCTCAAGGTTCCAATTTCAGTCTCTCTTTTTGTTTGGGGTTAATCTGTTTTTCGATCACAACAACATGATTACTGCCTGTGTTTCTAGTGTGTATTCATTTTTATTCCTAGCTACGACTTACTCTATAATCATTTCTTGCTCTGTTCTCGTTTCAATCTCTGTTTCCTTCACCCTGTGGTGTTGTTATTGTTATGTGTGGGTGTGTGCATTGGTCTTTCAATTTCAAGTCTCTTACTTTTGTTCCATTTTTTTTCTTTGCTATTGCATATTGATTCATGTACAGGAGCACAACTTGGGGACTGATGTTTCTTTAAAGAATCCTTGTAGAAAAGTGTCCTCTTTTGCAATGCAACTCAAATATGCAGAAGCTCTGGAATCTGTACTTGGTAAACCAAGTCATGTCATTCATCCGCACTCGAATTCAGAACCAACTTATCTGGATGTTGATGAGGTGAGAAACTTTCAGGATGATGAATTTGAAAATCTTTCCAACGTCTTTAAAGATCTAGGATATTGCATGATGGATCTGGGACTCCGTCTTGCTCAAATATGTGACAAGTTCATTGGTGGCCGAGAGTTGGAACGAAGCTTATTGGAATCTGGCACTGCGAAAGGCCGCCTTATACATTATCATTCAGTTTTAGATAACCTTCTTCTGAGAGAAACTGGGAGAAGCAAGGGATCCAGCAAAAATCAGGCTAATTCCAAAAAGGATTGCGAGCACAGCTTGAACACCAAGCAAGACCACTTGCAAGGACCAAACTCGGTTATAACTGGCAATAAGATAGATTCATACAAAAATCAGGCTGATTTATGGCAGGAGTGGCATTATGATTATGGTATCTTCACTGTTCTGACAGCACCTATGTTTTTTGTGCAATCTAATTCATCAGAAAATATGGCGACAGATCAATCTTCAGTATCATGCAGTCAAGAATCCCCTTATCCAAATGGGTATTCATATTTGCAAATATTTGATCCCAACAAGAACACTGTCCTCATGGTGAAGACTTCTCCAGAAAGTTTCATCATTCAGGTTGGGGAGTCAGCTGATATTTTATCAAAAGGAAAGCTTCGATCAACCCTACACTGTGTCTCAAAACCAGTAAAGGTGGAAAATATAAGCAGAGAAACTTTTGTTGTGTTCTTGCAACCTGCATGGAGCAAGAAGTTCTCAACCTCAGATTATACCATGGAAGACAGCCATAACTCGAATGAATCTGCTCCAGACTTTCATAAAATTATTCCACCACTTTCATCACGGTTGAAGGATGGAATGACATTTGCAGAGTTCTCACGTGAAACTACGAAGCAGTACTATGGTGGCAGTGGTTTACAGTCCAAAAGATAATAGCTCCTTGGGATTTTGTATGCTTTAGAATGCAATTTTTGTAAGGCTTCTTCCAATATTCTTATTGATCACATTGCTTGATGTTTTTGTTAATGAATCCTAGCATTCGCTTGCTCAACGCCAGTCTTTCTTTCTATACCTCCATTATCAACCTCAAGTGGGCCAACCTTGAATTTGATACAATATTGTTAAACAAGGAAGAGAACTAGGAGGTTGCTTATTGCTCAGCAATTGGTTTCTTGAACCACGTACAGTTAGTTTTTCCTTTTTCATTAGTAACTGGTTTTTTGAATCATATCATTAGTGTGTTCCCGTTGGCAACTTCTACATCTGTTTTGAATCTTTAGTAATTTTTGTGGTTCTTGGTGCTTGGTGCATATGATTGATATGCTTTTATCAAATCCTTTAAATTGAAGTTTTATTACTGGGAAATCTCGATGCTAAGCTACCAGTTTCTTAGTGGAGGAAATTTGCGGTCTCTTTGACCCTGGAAGAGCTCAAATGCTATGTTTGGTTGAGGAATAAAACAAATCCAAGTGACGCTGAATGTAAGGATGTGGCTGCATTACTGCAATACTGAAGGGAAGACTAATTCATTTGAATGGGTAGCTTGATTACTGCTTTGTCAAAAAAAGAATTATGTTTAATCCCCAGTCAGAGCTTAGCTATTTTAGCTTGTTGCCAAGACCCAAACTCTGTATAGTTCATTTTTAGCGCAGCTATATTGGCTGTTTGTTTATTCCCCGTTCTCGTACATGTGAAACTGAACCCACTGAGATACTTGCATGCATGAGATTGAGAAACATCAGATCTGTTATGACAACTAAGTGTGGTTTCAGTTTTTGATGAGGAAATGCTTGTGCTTTCATAATCTGGCTCAGTTTTCTTTATGTGTAAAAATCTGACCCCTTGTTCTGAGCGAATCAGGACCTTTCACAAATCCAAATGAGGCCCTAATTATATTCATCCGAAAATAAAATTCGTCTTAACTTGGCAAAAAGTTTAGTTTTGATCGATTTGCTCTACTAATGCAAGTCGATGGGGCAAATTGACCCGTTGTCCAACTCCCTCCTCCTCCCCCTCATAGACCATATAAAGAAAAAGAAAAGTTGAGGCTGGCTCCTTGTGGGAAACTTAATGTTGACAAAAGGTCAAAAGTGTTGGCTAAGTGGCACTTTATTAGGAGCCTATTTGGCTACGTAAATGCTTTAAGCATTTAAAAATTCCTTGATTTTCATGCCATTCTTTTCATTCAATTCAAGCATTGCCCATGGAGGTGCAGTTCCACTAGTACCTACCTATAGGGAAGGAAAATCGGAATAGGGTGAATCAAATAATTGTGGTAGAAAAGGGAAAAGAGAGGTGAATGTTTGAATTGAATTGGTAAATGAAGAGAAGAAACACATTTGAAATGCAAATGGGGAGCAAAAGTTGGCAGAGGTGAGCTTAGAGATCAGTGATTGAAAGTGGCAAAAGGAATAAAGTCCACATCTTTAGCCGGTGGTCACACCCAGCAAAAACCCAGAAAGACATTTACAAAAGAGAAAGCCTCTCTCGTTGCGACATGGACTTTTGATCAGAAAAATACACAAAACTAAAGCAAAAGAGAGGAGTACGTAAGATAAGATGCCTTTGTGAGAGAAATTATTTGATTTTTTATTTTTTTTATAAAAGGGACAAAGATGATGACGTACACAGGCACGCGCATTTTAGCATAGGTCTCTCTTGAAGAAGCAGCTTTGTGTCTATAACTGTAGAGGCAAGGCAAAATACTTGAGCCAGATTTGTTTGGACGTCCAAACATTGTCGGCCTTGGACGTTGCCAACACCTTTCACTTGTAAGGAACATAATCAGTTTGCTCACCACATTGGCTGCCTCTGTTGTTCAGACCTGTAGCGTTGTACCCATCTCAGAATTTAAATATTATGTGTTACTAACCAAGTTGTAGTTTACATTCTTTCTACTTTTATATCTCCTTCAAATTGAAAAAAAAAAAAGAACACAAAAGAAAGAAAATGCCTCTCCTCTTATTTAAAAGTTTTCCATTATGATTTATGAAGATTTTGCTTCTAGCTTTCTATCTTTTTTTTTTTTTTTTGAACATTCATAAGGGAATTAATAAGTCATTTATTAGACAATATATTTTTTTTTTTTTACATTCACTATAAAAATAAAAATTCATATAACATAAAAAAAAATTCCAACTAAAAATTTAGTTTTAAATTTTTTCTTGCTACTTGACTGTAACTTCCTAGCTTTAAAAAAAGAGAAATTTCTTGTAGACTTAGATAAATGATTGAGTCACTTATCCCCGAGCTTAACTTATTATTGGCAAACATTGTTAGCAGTAATATTCATGGTCCCAATAATTGACTCAATAATGCTCAAAGCATCAAGTGGCTAGAGTAGGGTTAGTCTGATAATTATAGCATAGACATTGGGCTAATCCAATCATAAGATGCCTACCTGGCTCAGAAAGTGGGCTCCAATATAAAGTTAAACTGCCAAGTGGCATTACATTTGGTTCATGACCACATGCCTCCTGCCTACTAACCCTATAACTCGACTTGACCCACTTTGTTTACTGTTGACTAGTCCTTACCATAAAGCATCAACCGATAAAAGTACAAAAAGGACTAGACGAGCCAAGGGCATTGCGGTGACCCCTCCAAAATATATGCCTATGGGTATAAAGACATCCTAAAGCCCTACTAACCCTTTGCCCCCAAATCTCAGGACCCAACACTCTTCTTCATTTTTTTTGGTTACATTCACATACTTCTTCTTCATACACACATGGAAGATGGTATTCCTCTAATCACAACTCGAAGGCTAGAGCAACATAGCCCTGCCTGCTCCATGCAACTGCCAGAAAGCCCAAAAGTTCCTATGGATTTCCTGTCAAGGTCTTGGAGTATTTCTGCTCTTGAAGTTTCCAAAGCTCTCTCTTGTATGGCTCCTTCCAACAAGTCTACTAATAGTAGCTCTAGTTGCACCACTGCTTCTATACTTGAAGATATTACTGGAGAGCCTGAGGAGATCATTGCTCGCAGTAATAATAGTTCTTCCAACCAGTTCCCTTTCGCTTCTTCTGCTACTTGTCAGATAGTTCTTGAACGTATCATGTCTCACTCAGTGAGTGCAAATGTATTTGCTTCATGATCTTGAGTATTTCTCTTTATTTGGTTTCCTTTTTTCCATTTTCTTTTTCCTTTCTGTGAGGGTGTGCATTGACCTTCTTAATTAGTTGGCTGGTAATCTTCTGGTTCAGTGTCTGTCTTGTACTGCAATAAGTCATGAGGTCTTCTCTTGACATTATGATCCCTTTTAAATTTCTTAAAGTACCAAAAGATATGTAAGGAATGCTCGAATTTGAATATGAAAAATTTGAACTTTACAATTCTCATGATTTCATGTTTATATGAATTTTGGTTTGGTGGTGATGCCTCATTTGTATTTGCAGGAAGTCTCGCCATTGACATCAGGGAGGCTCTCTCACAGCAGTGGACCATTGAACTTGGGAGACTCGGACAGCCCTCCGATTTCGCCCTCCGAAGAATTTGATGATGTGGTTAAGGTATTTACGTTTGCTCTTCTTCATAATACCATACACATTTCATTTTTGTTATATCACAGGAAAATCCGTGCATATAATTGTAGTCATAATTACTGGTCTTTTTCTTCTTAGTCCCGTTTTGGGCAGGGCATAGAGGGCAGTGGTAGCGTATATCAATGTCATTGCACCTTTATCCTTCTTTCTCCACTACCCACACCAGCTCTGTTGTTACTAATTGATCAGTGCGCTCCAGTGCTTTAGTCTACAAAGGAGTTATATTATAGAAGTTACAGAGATGGATTCTTTTGTCTTCTTCCAATAAAACCTTTTATCTCTCTCCTGAGATCTTTTGAGGTGTCTTGTCAACTAAGTTTGATAATAGGTCTTCACTCTTTCGATACAAAAGTAATCCACCAGAGAAGAAAAGGAAAGGCAAAGGCTGACATTTAAGCTGAGCTGCTGCTCAATTGCAGTACTGAGCATGATTCTGTGGGCTTTCTCAGATTTCAAGTATGGCTATCCCTGGTTTAAATCGCTTTGGATCCACATTAAGTTAATTCACATTAATTAATTAGCATCTTGAATTCTTTTTACTTCTTTTTTTACCATCATGGTTAACCAATAACAAAGTATTATATTTTATATAATCTTCTCACTCGGGCCTAATTCATATACCCTAAAAGAAGAGAACTTTGACGAAAACCTTGAAGTTCCATTTGGAAATATGGCCTCTTTTTTCGTAAGAGGAGTGGTGTATCAGCCATTATTATTGAGCTAGAAACAGGCTTGTCATGTCTCCAAGTAATTTTGGTTGTCTTGCTCATTTGAAGCAAACTTCAACTTTCATTAAAATCTTGGTAAAACATCTTTTTCCGATTCCGGCTAGATCACATAAACACTCTCTTTTTCCTTGCTTCACTTGAAAGTATAACAATATGGACGAAAACTATTCTAACTGGTTTTGCGTGCGTAGGTTGCATTTTTATGACCAAGCAGCCTCGTTTCGATCACCGTGTTCCTTTCATCTCATACCATTTGCAAAATTACCCGTCTTAAATATACAAGAAAATGAACAGTGCTAACCAGCCCTATAACCTGTTTATGACTAGTAAGTTATTTTTCGAATTTTCTACGACCCGTAAGTTGTTTAACAAATCATTGCATTGTCCATATGCAGTATTTTCAGTCACAGAATACCATAAATCCCCTATTCAATGGCGGTCGGGCCAGCGCCGGCAACGGCAATGGCGGTGGTGGTGCTGCCGGTGGAACAAAGACTGTTGGAAGGTGGTTGAAGGAGAGAAAAGAGAAGAAGAAAGAAGAAAGCAGAGCCCATAATGCTCAGCTCCACGCTACTATTTCAGTAGCTGCAGTAGCTGCTGCTGTAGCAGCCATTGCAGCAGCTACAGCTTCTTCTTCATCATCAGGTAGAAACGAGCAGCTAGCCAAGACTGATATGGCTGTTGCATCCGCAGCCACATTGGTGGCTGCACAGTGTGTGGAGGCAGCTGAGGCAATGGGAGCTGAGCGTGACCATCTTGCTTCAGTAGTGAGCTCTGCTGTGAGTGTTCGTTCTCATGATGATATCACCACTCTTACAGCGGCTGCTGCTACTGGTAATGATAGATGTTAACCTTTTCTTTTTCTGTGTGATGCATGTCAAGTTAGCCATCGAATTTGAGGTTAATGGAGAATTTCTAGTGCAGCTCTTCGTGGGGCAGCAACCTTAAAGGCAAGAGCATTGAAAGATGTTTTGAATGTTGCAACTGCGTTACCAACAGAGAAAGGGATAGGGATTTGCGGTGTAGGGAATCATTTGAATCATAACAGGAATTCTAGCGGTGAGCTTGTCTATGGAGAGAACTTTCTTGGTGCTTGTAATCTTGAGTTTCTTGCCAGGGGTAGTGAGCTTCTTAAACGCACCCGCAAAGGTATCTTCTAACTCTCAGTTAAAGGTGTTCTGCTGTATTTTCTTTCATAGCAGTCTCATTAACTAATGTCAATTTGGCTGTGCAGGTGATTTACACTGGAAAATTGTGTCTGTTTATATTCACAGGACTGGACAGGTACGGAAAATTCAATTGAAAACATCTTGATTTCATCAATGATTGTTTAATTAGTCATTGAAAATTTGAAATCTGTTTGCAGGTGATGCTGAAGATGAAGAGCAGACATGTCGCAGGGACTATAACCAAAAAGAAAAAGAGTGAGTCTTTATAACTTATTGGAACATACATGAACTAACCAAGCAACAATGGGGTTTTAATGACATGTCGTTTCAAATGTAGATGTGGTGGTGGATGTGTGCAAGGACATGGCAGCATGGCCGGGGAGACACTTGTTTGACGGAGGAGATCAGCGTCGATACTTCGGATTGAAGACAGCAACAAGAGGGATTATAGAGTTCGAATGCAAGAACCAGAGAGAACACGATATGTGGACTAATGGCGTCTCAAAGCTTCTTTGCACTGTATCCCAAAGGAAGAAAAATATGAGCTTGCCAAGACAACGACTAGGCTTCTGATTATATTGGACTGAATTGTTAATTCGTTGCTGTGAGTATTAGGACTGTAGAAGTGAACAAACTAGATGACTTTCAGGCCTTTTAACCAAGGAAACGAAAGGGGCTACTTTGGGTACAAAAATTAAAATAGAGAGAAGAAGTTCAGATTCTAGTAAGAGACTGTTCTTGTAGGTTGCGAAGATATGGTTGCTTATCTACTACAATGAATAACATAGTTTATCTCCATGCGCAAATTCCAGCATTTTCGCAGATGTTTTATGTTTACATTCAAGACATTCATATTGACATTTCAACTTTCTTGCTAGATTCAATTGTAACTTCTTTCAACTAAATCTACTGTTCAATTTATGGCTGTAGTATTCAACGAGATGATTCTCCTCCCAACTCCGATAAGCATTTTCAGTCACAGAACACCATACTGTTCTGTAGTAATAGGCCAAACCTGAAACCCCCAGAAGTCTAAAATTTAAATTTCTTTCACCGGAATAATCAGGGTGTACTTATTAATCTTGGATGATGGAAACGGTATCGAGTTGATTACTTAAGTGAATGAAATAACTATTATCGAATAACTTTTAACTCCGGAAATTTAAAGTGTGTATCTGCACATGGGTCTAAAACACAATATTGATCCAACAATATAGAACGTGCTGGCACTGGCTGCGTTCATCTCTCTGCTGAAGTAAAGATACAAAAATGAGGATAAATGGAACAGAACCCATGAAAAATACCTCCTTCTCTTGCTAATCCTGGGCACTGAAAAAAGTTAGCAGCGAGAAGAAGATATTGATGATATCCAAATACAAAGAAACTGCTGCCCAGATATACCCATCATAAGAATAACGTTTGATCAGGTTATCCGTGTCATAAATGATATATCCACAGAATAAGATCGAGGCCAAGCACCCATATATCATTTTAGTGATCTTTCCCAAGGGAAGGAAAATCTGCAAATGAAACCATATTAAAAATAGAGATATAAAACAAACAACATACTCCTGGAACCATCTAAAGGGTATTCATACAAAACTTTTTTGTACCTGGACTAAAGAGAACAGCAGAAGAACAATAAAGGCAGAAAACAAGAAGGGACCAAGAAAGCTGAAATCATGACCTCTCTTTGCTGCCCAGAATGTATACAGAGTAAGGTTCACAACAGCTACAGCTGTTAGGATTGCAGATTCCAAAATTACTTTCCCTGTCATCAAACCAAATGAAAACTAAATCAGAAATGTGATCAAGAAATTGAAGATTTATTGGTATACATGTATTACCACTGGTGAATGCACATGTAAGTCCAACCAAGAATCCAAGAGCAGTAGTAAATACTCCAAGAAGAAGATAATTTACAGGACGCAGCCGGTAATAGTAGTATAGTGGGCATATAACTGCATTGATGATTTCGCACCATGATCAAGATGTTTGGAATAATACCAAAGCACTAAAGAGTAATCAAAGAAAAACTGTAATACCTATGAAAGGAATAATGATTATGACAATGTATAGAGCCAATCCTGCCTTGGTATGCAGAATAAAATTAGTAATAGGATGAACGAAATTAACTGTAGCCGCCACGGCAACTGTCACGAGTAGTTGTATGGATATGATTGTATAAACTTTAGCAATGAAGAAGCAATGCAGCTCTGGAGCTCCCAACTCTATTGGAACTGGTCCTGCCTCAGGGTCTATATCATGGTATGGCTGAAGCCTCATTTTCCAAGTTTTTGTCAAAGTCTATATGGGCCGGTTTGAGTTGAAGCTTAATCAAGAAAGAGGCTACTTATAGATGATCCAGTGAAGGAGTGAATTTAATTCCTATTTTTAAAATTCAGGATTATATAGTTGTTGATTTTTATTTTTATTTAGTAAGGTTCGAATTTAATATGATTTTGAATTTTCTTGTTAACAGTTAGAAATATTTGAATTTCTGTGTTTGAATGTGAAAATTTTGGGTTCTACAGCAAGGGGCTCTGGTTCCTTGTTTAGCCATCTGGGAAATGAATAGATGTCAGAGTTTTGGGTATGAAGCAAAACAAAACCTTACAGCAAGTTAGCTGTAAAATCAGAAAAATTCTAGCAAAGCATTTGCTGGAAGAAAGGTTTTCCTTTCAAGCATTGGCTTTTCCTTATTCCTTTCTTTGGAAAGTCTCCTTTGTGTGTCACATAAATGTCATTATCAGCTGCATCGTGTGTTCGTAATAATATGAAACGTAAATGCCTACTAGTTGCAGAAACTTTCTGAAATCCAATAAAATAATATTTGAGCATCTATTTTAGTTCAAATTTATTTTGTTATATTTTATAATATTAAAAAAAAATGCACGTTTGTACCAATTGAATTCAGGAAAATTCTGAATCGCACAGTAGTTTGTATTTTTATCAACTAGAAGATAACGTTTACAGATATGTAATTGGCGATACTGCTGATCGTAAAACCAAAAATGATCTTAGCAATCAACGGCCTTATATATAGAAAGAAACAAGAGGAAGATATTAACCAAGTCCACATACAGAGACACAGCAGCCCAAATGTATCTTTCATAAGCGTGGCTCTTTATAATTAGGCTGTCAGTAACGCATACAATGTAGCCGCAGAATGCGATCGAACCAAAGCACCCATAAATCATGAAGAATACTCTCCCCAATGGATAAAGAATCTGCAACCAGAAATGAGTAAAAAGAACTGGAAACTGCCATGGAAAAACTCACGATGCCAAGGGCATTGATCAAACACATGATTCTGAAACATTAAGCATACGTACCTGTATTGAAGCAAGCACTATAATCACAGCAATGGCGCAAAACAAGAAGGGTCCTAGGAACTCAAAATCATGACCTTTGCTTGCCGCCCAGAATGTATACAGAGTTAGATTCACGGAAATAACACTTGTCAGAATCACAGAGTCAAGAATCGCCTTCCCTGTCAAGAAGTGAAAATAATTGATATGGTAAGTCACTGCAGGTCAGGTGGTATTACCGATAGCAACTAAACAGGCCAATCCGACCTAATCAACTACGGTCGTGATACAGAGAAAAAAGAAAAGAAATTGTTAATATATTAAATATTACCGGTAGCAACTACACAGGACAATCCAACCAGCAATGTAAGAGCAGCAGTTAATACCCCAAGCAGCATGTAACTGGCGAAGTGATAGCAGTACGAGAGACACATTACTGCATCCATTTCTCACATCAGTCAAAAAACTATTCAGAACTTCTAAACTGCAAAAAATTAAAATTAAAAAAGCACTTGTGCTTACCTAGGATCCCCACTATGCAGATGACCAAGTAGAAAGGTAATCCAACACTGCTACTCCGAAGAGAGTAAGCCAAAGGTTGAATTAAAATGACAACTGCAACAACCCCAATCATGGTGAGGAGCAGCTGAATTGCTATAATCAAATACACTTTGCAAATAAATTCCTGCTGCAGGTCATCAGGACTTTCTATCATTTCTGGAAATTTCCCCGCCTCGACAACCCCAAATTCCTGAGGCTGCATCTGCACCGCCATTTTTTGGAAGTATTCCATCAATTTCAGGGCTCTGCGATATTGTTTCCTTTTATCAGAAAGCAGCCAAATTTTCTCCGAAATCAGAAAGATGTTCTCCTGAAAAATGTCAGTTTCAGGGATTTGACATCTGAGCTTTCTGCTCAGTTTGGTATGAGGATCTTGGCCTGCTGGGCTTCAACTTTATTACGAGATGGCCAACTCTAAATGCCTATTCTGAGACCAGCCTACCATAATGCAATTGAATTAAGGGAAATAAATCTGCTCCAATTAATATAGTTCTTTCTTTCCAACTGAATGGCATCTATACAATTCCGCCCTCTACATTGTTTTGCTAAAAGGTCCAAAGCCTGAATTCCGAAGAATTGGAACGCTTTCTTTGCTTGTCTTGTATGCCTTCAAGACTGAAAACTTGCCATTCGAATCTCCTTTTGACAATGAGATGAGATGAGATGAGGGCGATGGTCGAGCCTCTACATATGCCACAGGTTATATCTAAAAGCTATTACTATATAAGATTAGTTAAGGGACAGCTCTAATAATGGTCCAAGTGAATAAATGATAAGAGTGGCCAATCCATCGATTCAGTTAAAGCTAATTCTAAGATTCTACCTAATCAATTTAACTCCTAAGCAAGTCAAATGGCACGGATAATCAAAGTTACGGAATAAGAACATTTTCAGTTTGACAGATTATAAGGTGGTCTCTTTCATGTTGTTTCTTTGACTTGATGATAGAAAGAAGACAAAAAAAAGAGAGAGAGAACAGGAAAGTAATCGCTAGATTATGATTACACACACAAACATACCATATGCTACTAATATAACGCACTATAAGCAGTTACTAAAAAGTTCTATGTTCACTAAAATCCTGTGATGGATTCCTTAAGAATACGAAACTATCACATAATATTATCCACATGCACTTGTCAAAATCGAGCATTTATCCGGTAACCAACTATTACTAAATATCAAGCAATTATTGCGAAGATTTAATGTCTACTGTAACAAAGTAAGAAGTCACTCAATATCTGGTAAGAATCAGTTAATAGAGTGGGTTTGATGAATGCTGTGGAGTTTATGCAAATACAAATTTTTTATCTGCATTGCAATTAAGATGCTGCTGAAGGTTAGAAGTCCAGATTTTTTTACTGCTCCAGACAGAATACAGAGAAGCTGGAAACCATCAAACCTGCAGTCACCCCCTCAGTAGATGACTTCTTGAATGAAAAATACTTGTTTTGGATTCTCTAAGATTCATCATCCGGCGAAACAAGCAAAAGCATCATTCCTTATCCAAAGGATAATGCACAAGCTCGAGAGTTCCAATAACTAACTACAACCTTATTCCAGACAGAACTCTTAAGACACCAAAATTCACGAGGGCCATAAACTAAATAAGGTCATGCTGCAATAATCTTGTCACTGTACATGAGGAGAGTCATTGCTTTACATTGCTGTAACTTATTAGGAGCAAACTGCAAGACTATTGGAAAATACAAGAGAGTCTGAGAGTTGTGAAGTGTTATCTCAACTATTCATCACTATTAACAGAATTTTCAAACAATGTAGGCATTTGCCCTAGAGCCCAAGGAAGCCGGGAGAAAAATAGCACCTTGGTAGCACTTATACATATTTGATAACATCTGTTTTACAAAAGTTCATCAATTTCTCAACTCTCAGCAGCCCTGAAGACTGTAAGCAATGAAAGGAAGAGATTAATCACGTCCAAATAGAGAGACACTGCAGCCCAGATGTATTCATCATAGGAGAAGCGCTTGATTAGGTTGTCTGTGTCATATATGATGTACCCACAGAATATGATTGAAGCCAAACACCCATAGATCATGACAGAGATTCTACCCAACGGAAAGAGAATCTGCAGCCAGAAACAAGAATAAACCACCCATTAGAATTTTCAAGACTATGAATTCAAATTGAAAAGACTTTATTCTAGCAGTGAAGAGCAATATGCCGGAGGATCATCATACCTGGATGAGAGCAAAAACCATAAGAACCATGATGGCACCAAATAAAAAGGGACCAAGGAAGTTGAAGTCGTGGCCCCTCCTTGCGGCCCAGAAGGTATAGAACGTGAGACTCAAGACCACTACAGTAGTCAAAATCACTGATTCCAGAATAACTTTCCCTGTTGCCAAATGAGATAGCATAAGCATCACCAGAATGTGAAAAGAATAATTATATCTAAAAACCAGAAAGATCATTGAGAAGACACAAGTTCACTAGAGTATGCATAACATAACAGAAATCATGTTAGCAAAAGTAATACAACAATTCTAACTAACTCTGACAAAAAAGAAAGAAAAATAATAACCAATCCAGTAAAAGAAGGGACTAGATACATCCAATGCCCCTGCAGTTTTGCTAAAAATTCGATCACCAGTTACTGCTCGAGAGCTATATATTTAGATTAAGGAGTGTAGCATAATTGCTAAAATGACAAGCAAGACATAAGCTAAGTAGTAAGACTGTAAGAGCAATGCCACAAACAAGTGTCTACAACGTGGCAGAAAAAAGTGACATTATCACAGAAAACTGCAACCAGCTACAAATAATGAGAAGTCCAAGTAAAGGCTCACAAACTTGTAGCTGCCAGTAAGTACCACACTAACACCTCCACTTTCCTTAAATTCAACCAAGAGTAATGGAAATTCTTGGCCAAATCAAGAGAACAACATCCTTATGCCCAATCCCTCCATATTTAGATAAAAACACGCCACTGACATTTTACTATTTCCTATGATAATTATTATAGTTAAAAAAAATAAAAATAAATAAATAAATAAGAGGAAAATTACATCTCGAATATGATCACGTATCAATTTCCACTATACAAGGAAATGAGAGGCAAACCATTTCTACGCCTCGTCATTAAATGATAATCCCCACGTTATAAAGAACCAAAGAAAACATTCCTTATCACCATAATTCACTCGCATCATCAATGTTATGGACATCCTACAAGGCCTCTACAACCTTTTGGCCAAGTGATATATAAAAAAGCAATTTAACTATCTAGAAAGGATAAAATACAATCCTTAGTGTAAAAAGAATCAAGAAATTCAAGAAACAGAGAAAAAAACCCCGAAAGTGCTTTCTAAAGTAGGGGGTCACTAAATTAAAGAAAAGTGAAGAAATGAGAACAAGAATCATACCGCTGGTAAAAGCACAAGTTAATCCAACAGCAAACGCAAGAGAAATAGTAAAAACCCCAAGAAGAAGGTAATTCACCGGATGCTTCTGATGATAGTAATACAGCGGGCATATAACTGCAGCAAAATTCCACCGCCCAAAGTTACAAAAAAAAAATCCATAAAATATAAAGGACAAAAAAACAGAAAAAGAAAAATAAACATACCGATAAATGGCATAATAATGAGGACAATGTAAAGAGCCAATCCAGCGCCAGTGGTAACAAAAAAAGTAGCAATCGGACGGACAGAAACGACGACGGAAGCAACAGCAATTGTGGCAAGCAACTGAATGCACAAAATCGAATATACTTTCCTTATGAAGGACCAACGGAGCTCCGGGCTCTCGAGCATCATTGGATATAGAGGTCTGGCTCCCGCCTCCACGTCACTCTTTCGATACGGATGGGCCCACATTTTTTGTATTCCTTATGTTTAATGCTTTTGAGAGCGAGGGAAAAGATGAATAGAGAGAGAGGGAGAGGAAAATTAGGGTTTTGGGTCTGGATTGGTTATAGGTTGGGGGAAATAGGGGTAAAAGAAGAAGAAGAGCGGTTATCGCTCTGGGCGACGATGAGTATGGGAAAGGTGAAGATACGTCGCGTGTTGAATGGCCGTTATGCATTATGTGGAACCTTCTCGCTTTGCCAACTGTGTATCATTTCAGTTTCTCCTATAATTTCTCGACACTCTAGAGTTTTCTTTTCCTCCGTTTTATTTCTTTCTTATCAATTTTTAGAAAATCGACAATTTATTTCTTAGCTCTTTGGATAATCTTTCATGTGTAAAATTATAAGTATATCCTTCGGATTCGGTTCCTTCCAAGCGAGTTTTCCCGCAAGGACGGTCCTTTTTTCTTTTTTCTTTTTTCTTTTTTCTTTTTTCTTTTTTCTTTTTTCTTTGATGAAATTAGAAAGATATATTAAATGAGACCTTTTAGTTCTAATTAGAAATTTAAATTGTGAGTTATTGAGAATTAATGTTAATTAATATTGCATGGGAGGGGTTATTTATTAACAAATATCAAAAAAGAGAGATTAAATTTACATATTGGCATAATATTGATGTGTATTTTATATTTATTATTTAATTACTACAACCATTAATACATTTTAAATTAAATAATTTTAATTCTAATATATAAAGTATAATTATTTTATTAACTTACAAAGTTACTTTTTTATAAAATATAATTATATATTTAATATTTAATATTTAATAAGAAATAATATCTCGACACAAATTTCAAGTATAATCTCGGTCTTATCCGGCCATATAATTCTAAACTTTTTTATTAAAATCAGCTAATAATAAAAAATATTTAAATTTTAATTCAAATAGTAAACGTATTTATTTTTTTAAAATAAAAAATCTCGAATTTAATTTTTTTCTCTGCATTATATGAACTTTTATCTTTTATAACAAATATAAAAAATAGTTACACATTCATGCTGTTATATCCTTCAATAAATAAATAAGAATTATATAAAACGTTTTTATTATTAAATTATTATTAAAGCAACGTCCCAAATGCAGAAAGCTTAAGTACGAAGAAATAGTTGTTCCTGTTTTGCTGATATATTTTAGTTGGTACAAAAGCTGAGGTGGAGGGTGATCAGCATAAAATAATATTTTTAAAAAATTATTCTATTTAATTAAAATTTATTATTTTTATTTTTATTTTTAAGAAAAGAAAAATAATAATAATAAAATAATAAAATTAAAACCATAAAATATATTGAATTATTAATTTAAAATTTATTTAAAAAATTATCTAATTTATTAAAATTTAGTTTATTTATAATTAATTTTATATAAATTTATAATATAAAATATGAAATTAATTTTTTACTTTATTGAGAGTATAAATTTTAAAGGTGTTTTGACAGTACTTTCATGAATATTCTGAGGTTGCTTTGTGTGGAGCAAGCATGATCCGTATTGTTATATCATGCATCCGGAAATATTAAATATTATGCGCCCAAGATTAAAATATATGTATATTGTTAAAAATAAAGTTAGGTGTGTGTTTTGATAAATTATAAAGTTATGGCTTATTTAGTTAGACATTAATTAATATTTTATCATTAAATGACTAATAGACCAAAAAAAAATTTAACGCTATAAACTTAGATCTATTACAAATAGATGAATCAATATACTATAATTTTTTTATCATGTTTTATCCCTTAATTTTATATTATATTATTACTAAACAATTTAAAATATTTTTTATTTCAATTTTTATAATTTATTGTATTTTATATTTCTTTTTTATTACAGTACTAAATCTATTTTTTAAGAATATGTTAATATTTTTACAAGACAAATATTATATATTAAAATAATAGAAGTTCTAATCAATGTAGTTAAGAGTACGCAAGAAAAAATAATTTTATATTTTTAAAAGAATAAAAATAATTTTAATAATTTTTTCTTTAAGCATTATCATTATAATTTAAATTTATAAAATATATTATTAAATTCAGTTGTAAATTGTAGATTCATCACATCTATATCCGAAGCTCATAAGTTATAACCTAAAAAATCGTAAATTAAAAAATAAATTCATATGTTAAGAATAAATTTACCAGTAAATACTAAGGAATATACACTTCATATTTGATGAATCTTACACTAATAATAGATAAATATACAGTTTATAAGTAATTAATCTAAAATTTTATGTTTAATAGACCTAGCACTAATAATATATGAATATATAATTTATAAGTAATGAACCTAAAGTTTATGTTTAATGAACCTGCCACTAATAATAAATGAATATACACTTTATAACTAATAAATAACAGATTCACATGTTAAGAAAAATTTCATAAGTAAGAGTTAATGAATATATATTTTATAATTAATGAACCTTATACTAATAATAGAAATATATATAATTTATAAATAATGAATCAAAAATTTATGTTTAATTAATCTTACACCAATAACAAATGAATATATACTTTATAAGTGATAAATCTAAAATTCATGTTTGATGAACTTGACATTAATAACAAATGAATTTACACTTTATAAATAATAAATATTACCGTCTATACATAAAATAAATAAGTACTCATAAGTTAAAAAATAATAAGTTCATTATCTATAAACTACAAGTTCATCAAATGTACATTTGAGGTTCATTTAATATAGTACACATATTATCATCTATAGAAGAGTCATTTAGTTTCAATTAGCTGTTTATTTCATATAATTAAATTTATTAGATACTTTCTTAATCTAAATAAAATACTAAAAAAAGTTAATTAGTATGACTATACACCTTATAAGTGATGAATCTAAAGTTAACGTTTAATGAACTTAACACTAATAATAAATGAATATACACTTTATAAGTAATGAATATATCGTCTGTGCATAAAACAAATCATTACTCATAGGTTAAAAATAATAGGTTCATTATCTATAAATTAAAAATTCATCAAATGTACACTTGAGATTCATTTAATGCAGTACACAATAATATCAAATGTCAATTTGAGGTTCCTATAATTAAACTTATTAAATGCTTTCTTAATTTAAATAAAATACTAAAAAAGACGTTAATTAATATAAATATACACTTCATAAGTGATGAATTTAAAGTTCATATATTAATAATAAATGAATATACATTTTATAAGTAATAAATATATTGTTTATGTATAAAAACAAAGCAGTATTCATATGTTAAAAAATAACAAGTTCGTTATCTATAAACTACAAGTTCATCAAATGTATACTTGGTATTAATATCTATAAAAGAGTCATTTAGTCTCAATTAGCTATTTATTTCCTATAATTAAGCTTATTAAATACTTTCTTAATCTAAATAAAATACTAAAAAAACCATTAATTAGTATGGAATGAAGGGTGTAACTATTAATAAATAAGAAAATAATTAATATTTAATAAAAAATATAATTATGTTTAAACTTTTAATACTTAATAAATTTTTTAATTTATCAAATATCAAATATAAATATCATATTATGAATCTTATAATTAATTAATTAATTTGTAACATGACTATTTTATTATCCAAAAGACTATATAAAAAAATTATATACAACTAAATAAACAATCAAATAAAACCCTAGAAAATAAAATGATCTAGATTCACAATGCTGTGTGAACCTGAATCCTTAATATAATTTACCTCTCTAGAGATGGATATGCAAAAATTTCCAATTCTAAGCCATATAATCAAATTGAGCCGATTTAAAATTTACCTAGTTTGAGTTTGATATAATTAAATTTATTTTATTTTTTAATTTTTATATCTAAAATAAATGAAAGGGTAAAAAAACTATAGATTAAATATCAAATTATTTATTTTAAGAAAATCAAATCTTTATATAATATTTCACAATTGGGCTCATAAACGTATTAAAAAGCTAATTTATAAACTAATAAGTCGAACTATATCAAATTTAAGTTGGATTTGTTTGGTTAAGTATATTAAAGAGCGGAGATTTTACAGCCCCAATTTGAGATTGCAACATTTAAGAAATTTTCCATCTTTTTCATCATTTTCAGGTTATAAACCAATCGTCAATTTATTAGAAAGAGTGGTAAATTTATATATTCAACACTCCATACAAGTGGGGAACAACCTTTTTTTCTTTTCTTTTTCATTTACTGGTTTATATTAAATAGACAATACTTCTCCTTTTACTATATTTTATTTTATTTTTATTATTATTATATTATTAATACTATATATTTTTAATATATTTATTTTTCATGACATTGCATTTATTTTGAATAATGTACTAATATTTTTATAATAAAAATACCATATATTAAAATAAAATTCTACATATGCATGAATCATTATTGATAATTTAAATTTTTATAAAAATATAAAATCTAATCACACTTTAGTATATATTCATGTTTTTTTTATTATCTTACATTTTATTTTATAAAAATCAATTTAAATTATTTTTATTGTATTATTAATTCTTAAAAATTTAATAATAATATTGATATATTCGAATTAATGAATTCATATTCATAATCATAAATTATAAAACACAATCATAGGTTATAAACACAAGTTCATCAGTAATGACTATAAAAATCAATCATAAACTATATATGTTCATAAGGTTAAGAATAATAGGTTCATTAATTATAAACTATAGGTTCATTAATTATAAATTGTAAATTCATTACATGTAAACATAAGATTCATATATTATAGTCTAAGACTTAAAAAAAAAAACTATAGGTTCATAGATAAAAAACATATTCATAAATTATAAAGTATAGGTTCATCACGTGTATACCTAAAATTCATAATCATAGTTCAAAAATTTATAAATTAAAAAATATATTCATATATTAATTAATGAATTTAAAGTTCACAATGATAAATTTGAACTTTATATTTAGTAAATATAATAATCTTGTTGCTTATAACTACATTTAACAATAAATTCTTGATGAACTTCCAACATACTACTAATGAACCTATAATTTATATTTAATGAATCTACAATTTATCGTAAGTAAATATGCATGACAGTGAAAAATTCAATGTTATAAAAAAAATAAATATAATCTAAACTACAGGTTCATAAGTTAAAAATAAAATATTCATAAATTATTAATTATAGGCTTACCATGTGTGTACATGAGATTTATAAACCAAAATTGAGAAATTTATAGATTAAAAAATATATTCATATTTTATTTTAATAAATTTATAGTTTAAAAATGATGAATATAATTTTTATATTTGATGAATATAATAATAATATTTCTTAAAACTATATTTAACAATATATTCTCGATGAACCTATAACGTATTATCAATGAACCTACAATTTATATTTAATAAATTTCCAATTTATTATATATGAATATATAATTTATGTTTAATGAATCTATAACTTATCGTATATGAATATGTATAAATATAAAAAATTCAGTGCCAAAGAAAATTAAATATATAAATAAAAATACTCATTTTTTAATTTTATTTATTGATATTTATGATACTAAAATTACCAGTAGAAAGATTAAATAAATCTGACACCTGTAAAGGATGTCAGATATACATTGTATGCAAAGACTGATACATAACATATTTCTTAACTACTAACTTTTAACTCGCAAATTAATATGTATAACAAAAACTATTTATATGAACCATACATATCACACACCAAAAAGCTCACAATATTAAATAGTACACTTTTTTTTATATACACATAAAATGCTCCAGATTTATACATGATAATGAAATCCACTTGACATGTCACGTCCAAGAAAGAAAAACTGAAGGCGACCTCCTGCTGACCTACCTGACACAATGCTAGTGCGACAGATGTAAATATTTCGTCAAAACCAATTATAATTCTTCTAATCCTGAAAAAGAAATAATGCAGAGGAGTGAGCCTGCAACTCAGCAAAAGAATAACATAATTTCCTACGAAAAATAACACAATCAAATGTGTAGTATTATCAAACATCAAACCATTCGATATTTAATTATGACTTTATAGTATTTACATAAACCTTGTCACAGTATTTTCTTTAGGACAGCAATGAACTTGTGAATTAAATTTAATTCCATAATAATATATATATTTTTATTTTCATGGATCCCCATATGCGCACAGCCAACCATAATCTTATGGGGAATTCCATATCACACGCAGCCTTGCCTCATTCACAAGTAGCATTGCGTCATTACAATCATCCAACCATAATTCTTATATATATATGTATATATATATATATATATATACCATTTAAATAACTAACATCTCCATAACATATAAGAAACCATAATAATACCTATGATATACTAAAAACATACCATATTCCAACATGGCAGATTTAATAGTGTGCATTCACAAATACACCAAAAATTCCACATTAGGAATTCCAAAACCATATTCTCCAAATCAGTAATATTATAAGTCTAAATTAATTTGAAACTAATTTTACATCAAATGGATGTGTATAGAAAGAGAAACATCAAAAACATTCTACCATGGTCAAGCTGTCAATAAAATTAAACAATAGAAAGTATGATCCAGATTGGCCATCAAAACAGCAAAATCAAGTTTCCTCTATTTCTATAACATTTGTAAATTACATTTCAGATTTTCTATAGCAATAAGTATTACTCCATTTGGAGTTATAAAACTCCAGATATGGCTAAATTAAATATATTGTTCACATTATAACAGGACACTCGAATTCACCATTCAACATTCATATAGAACATTAAGTTATTCACTTACCTTTGTTGCTCTCTTCCCTTTGCTTGAGCTTACTTGGGTGTTACCCTCATTCCAAATTGGTTTAGCTGAAATAGATCATAATTCACTTATTTTTAAACACCCAAAGTTAATAGAACTTCATATAGCATGATAACATCACTAAACTCTACATATGTGTGGCTGTCAACTATGACATAATTAATAGTAAAAATCCACCAAAGCTTCTATACAACAAATTTCATAATGAAACTTTCCAGATCACTAACCTTATGTGTCTAATATAATTTAAAACTGATTTTGTTTCAATTGGAGATGTATAGAGAAATGTCCGTACAAAACAATCCACCTTACTCAGACCAAAGATGGAAACTGAACAATAAAATATATTTTCTTATTATACTAACATAGAGCCTGATTCAGATCGAGCTAATGAAATAAAAGTTTTAGATGACTCTTTAAAGTTTCTATATCATTAAAGAACACTTAATTTAAAGCTTTCTAGCTCAAGATATGATCAAAACAATAAGACTGAAAAACTAGGTCTTTAGAACTCGAATTCTATGTCTTCTAAACCCTAACTCAATTCAACAAAATATTAAAATTACTTACCAAATAAACCTCTAGAGCCTTTGTAGATGAAGATTAAGATCAAAAATGGATTCTAAACCTCCAAATTCTACTTGAAAATTCAGTTTTCTCTTTTTTTTTTTTTTTTGAAGAAGAAGAAGAAAGAAAGAAGAAGGAAGAAGAATGAAGAAGAACTACCACCTTTTCTTTCTTCTTCCCCTTTTCTATCATATTAATAATATTTTTTTTTAGGTTCAATTAACCCCTTAATTTTTTTGCCATTAATCAACTCAATCTTTTAACTTTCTAATTCTTATTATGGACTTAATTGTAACATTTATAATATTCTTCTATTTAACATTAGCACTAATACCATACATATCTCATGCATTTCTCATATCTATATGATATGCATGTTATAAAAATAAATGCAAATGCATTAGGTGGGCATTACAATAAATATAAAGGTTCAACCATTAATGTACTTTTTCTTTAGAGAAATTAATATAATTTTAATTAAAGGAGTTAAACAAATAAAATAAATACAACCATCAATATAATATTTTTTTAAAATAATATAATATTTAAATACTAAAAATAAAATAAATATAAATATAATTTTAATTATGAGTATTACAATACTCATAAATACAAAAAAGATAAAGAAAAGTTTTACTTTATTATGATTACATTTTAGCATCCTTTCTCCTTTCTCAAAATTAAATTTCTTATTGAAATTAAATAGACACACGTGCGATTGTCTATTAAACTCATGCGTTTCCGAATAAAAAATACGATGTATTATGTTTCTCTATCTTTATTTGACCAAATATAATCGATTTAAGAGATTTTATAATGTATTTATGACTAGACCTGTTTATGGACTAGAACACTCATTTAGTCCATCTAAGCACATCTGAAAATTTATGAATTTAAATATATATTTATATTATTTTAAATTCGCTCAAGATTTAAAAATCTGATTATTTTTAAATAAATTTAAAAATGCTAGTTTTTGAGACTGGCCCAAAAATAATAATATAAAATATCTTAAATTTTTTTAATAAAAATATTTAGCCTTGAATAACCCAGACCGGACTGGGGTCAATATCTGGGATTCTTGTCCAGATTTTCTTGTTAATGTTTTACGTTCTGACATTCTTTAATGGAGTTTCCTATTAGATTTCAGGAAAAAAAGAAAAAAAGAAGAAGTTTGAACAGTTCTACGATGACTAACAAATTTGTAGTGGGTAGGAACACCAATGAAGAGTACCCTCCATTTCCACTCAGTTTAGGGCTCTAGAATGAGCCTCTATTTATTGGATCCTTTTATCATTCAATACGTTAGGGGCCTCCCATTAGTGTGGCCTGGTATGCGTCCTGTAAAACTTTTGAATTCATTTCAGATTTGACTCTTTAAAAATTAGAAAAATAACAAATATATCTATACATTTTTATTTTTTTATCAAAATTATGATGTTATTTTTTTTTGTTTTTACTGTATTAGAAATATCAAAAATACAATATTTTAATTTATTTTTTCAAAAACACAATCTTAGTTATTTTTTGATTTTTATTTGGTATTTTTTTTAATAAAACAACTAAAGAACAACAAGAAAATAACTGAAAAATAACCGCTGCGTATTTTTTTTTAAATTACAATCAGTTTTTTTTAAAGAATTTACACAATAAAAGTAATATCTTTTATTAATTTTATGGTACTTATAAAAAATTTCCTTAAAAATTTATTATGTTGTAGCATTTTTAAGATACTTTTTATATAGGTCAAAATTTTTATTATAAAAATATCGTATAAAATAGTATTTAAAAATAGATTTCTTATTTTTTAAGTAAAAATTTACCATGACTCTCTATATTTATATATTTAAACTTCACCCTTTATTTTGATTTTAATATTTATAAAGAAAAAATATATAATATAAATTAAATTTTAAAGAGTTAATTGAATTTAGTTCAGTTATAATTAATTTTTTATAAATTTAAATATTTAAAATTCTAAATTAACTTTTACTTCTTTCAAAATATATAATTTTAAATTTATAAATAAATTTTAATTAAATATAATGTATTTTTTTTTTTTTCCTACACCTAACACAATCTATTGGCATCCCCTGCAAGAAGCCAAGCCTATATTCAGTACACCAAACAACCCCTATTGATATTTTTGACTTAGGGAACTTTTCCACCACATATTTTCAAGAAGAAAAAAATAGATTTTTCTATCTAAGCCTAGTAAACCCCTGTTAATTTTTGCACCAATTAGCAAACGACACTTACCTATTTCATCAATCAACGAAGAATTAAATAAATTTCCTTCTAGGTAACGATTGACATAGACGTATAGTACTTACTATCTTCATTTATCACCTTGACCTAATAGCATTCTTCTTCTTTGTCCTCCTCTCATTATTGATTACAGATCCATGTTGGCAGCTTATTGCCAAATGTGCAGTAGGTTAGGGTTCTTTTTCTATTGTTCACATGAAGCCTTCAATTCTGATCTCATGAAAAAGATATTATCTGAATGGTAATAATTTAGTAATAAGAATATCATCATTTTGTGGCTATTTTTTTAGTATTATATATGTACAACTGGATTATAAATAGAAAATAAACCTATAAACTGCTAGATATTTTAATATTATAGGGTCTGGTTGGTTCAACTGTTCAATACAGTTGATAGTAGCTGATGGCTGATACATTAAGTCATTTGGTAAGATTTTGTTAGCAGTTGCTATTAGTATATTAAATGACCATTACAAGTATAATTTATCGTTAAACATATTTTATTTTATTATATAATATTCAATGATATAAATTAATAAAAATAACTTATAATAATTAAAAATATTATAGTTATTTTTTATTTAATTGTATTTATTATTAAAAATATTTATTAATTTTTTTAAATTAAAAGTTTATAAGTTAAATTCTATTAATGAAAATTTCTAATTTAAAATACCATAATTATAAATATTATAATTATTTAACTATTAAAAATAATTTTAAAATAATAATTATTTATTATAAACTATAAAATTTAATTATATAATATTAATTTACAGCAAGTTATTATTGATAAATTTTAATAAGGATAATAATATCTAAATAAATAAAAGAATCAAATTAGTTATCAGCTGATAAGAAAAACTATAAAATAGAGCTGATACGATCAGCAGTTAATTGAGACTAAATCAATTATCAATAGTTATTTTTTAAGTTTTTACCAATTACTTTAATATAGTTGTTCAGTGAGAAACACTATCAACTATATCAAATCCCTGAACCAAACACCCTCTTAGTTTTTACAAAATTGACTTCTAATTGAGAAAAAAAGAAGGACCAATACCCTTTTATTATCGAATAAAATACTAAAAAAATATAACTGAAAAAGAGAAGAAATAAAGTTGAATTTAATCGCTCTTTATCGTTCGAGTTCAATTTAGTTTCTCTTAAAAAAATTATAAATTATTTAATCTAAATCTATACCTATCTTACTTAAATCAGTTTTATTTTAAAGAAAAATTACTTTCTTAATAAATTATAATAATTTTTTAAGAACTATTTATAAATTAATATATGATTAAATTAATTAAAATAATATTTAACTTTATGACAGATAGCGCTTCCTACACGTGAATTAACTTTCGAGGTCGATGAGTCTCAATTTTGCTACAGGATTTGTGAATGAATGTTGGGTCGGACCACTTCGAATGGCGTGATTGGGGGATCTAGTCGAAAGATCGGCCTATGCCCACCCGATAGAAATACTGAAAAATTAATAGTGTAAAACTTATCTTCAAACTTTACCCTATTCTGATTGTTTATACAACTGTTATCTTTATCATCTTCGTTGCCCTTACGACTACCATTGCCATTGCTTTTTTATTCACCGACATTATTAGAAAAAATAGGAAATTATAATAATACTAATAAGCAGTGATATTTATTTTATTATTATTATTATG
Source organism: Ricinus communis (assembly GCF_019578655.1). Lineage (NCBI taxonomy): Eukaryota > Viridiplantae > Streptophyta > Magnoliopsida > Malpighiales > Euphorbiaceae > Ricinus > Ricinus communis. The sequence continues at coordinate 6,159,208 of NC_063256.1, read as the reverse complement.
TAAAATATCAATATTTATTTTTAATTCTAAAGAATTTTTAATTTTTTATTGTATATATTCTTCTTTTAGAGAGTGTAACTTATTCTCTCATATTTTTTCAAAATAGAATTAATTTGAATAAAATTTATAAAAATATAGAGCATCATAAATTTAGAATAATGTTAAATTAAACCTAAACGACAAAATTAGTTGTCAAATTTGACTTTATTCTAAAACAAAAAGGAAAAAGAAAAGGAAACTTTAAAAGATTGAAGTAAGATACACATGTAACTCGTTGATTTACAACTGCAAATGAATTGAAAATTCATATTGGCATATTTCTCATTTGAATTGCATTAATGAATGTGGAAAGCTGATGATGTGGACCTGTATGTCACGTGAGTTTTGTTTTATCCCCAAATTTTGCCCACGTGCGGCCTAGTTTAATTTTTAGATTTGAAGCTCCACGGTGTGACATGTATCTAAACTTGTGTAAAAATGCATAAAAGCTATTAACATAAAGCAATTTAGAGAATATATATATATATATCTTCCTTACTTATGGCAAAGAAACAAAGTTTGTATGCATATTCCACATCCTTCTTCTGTAAAAAGAATTATTTCAATTCTACAAAGGGTTAAGAGATGGAAAGAATAGTACTCCCTTGCCATTATTGTTTCCTTTGTTTTTTTAATTGATGGGATATCTAATAGAATGAGTAATTATCTCCTTACTCTCATAATAAATATGAAATTTCATTTAGTTCCTATTAATTAAAAGTCGATATATGCTTCATTTGAATTATTGATTAAAAATTGGCGTGCTTTATTTTAATTTATTTTAGAGTGTGCTTTACTTATATACACCTTTACAAGTTTATAAATTGTATTTTAATTTTAACAGATAAAAGAAACAGCCAGTAGTTTGCCAAGTTTATAACCTAATATTATCCTTTTTAAGAAATCATAATTCGTTTTCTTTTATTTACACCTTTTTCTTCAGCAACATTAAAGGATCTTTTAACAAATCTGAGACATTAAGACAAAATCTAATTGGTCAATAATCTTACCTCTATAACTAAAATCCAGACAAATTACTTCAAACTTATATACATATATTAAAACTAAATAGAATCAAGAACTAAATGTTCACACATAAAATAAAAATGAAGTTCATGAATCAATATTTAATTCTCTCGTATAAATCATAAAATGGTGGTACTTTGGACTTAAAAAGCAAAGAAATAAAATATTTTACAATTGTTTTCTTCTTTAGCTTATAAATGTAGATTCTCTCTCTAGGAGCTTAAAGAAACTAATACGATTGGAAATAGGTTTTTCTCTTCTTTTAATTTATGATTTGTGGATTGTGTTTTTCATTCAGTGAATATTTTGACAGCAATTCAACTGTTTGATCTTCAAATTAGTATGTTTAAAAAATATCAACAAAAATTTAATTTAGCTCTACCAAATTCTATAAATATTTTATATAAAAAATTCACGTCTCATAAAAGATATTAATCAAGATTCACACAGAAAATTAAAATTAAAAGTCTATAATTCCTTTTTAAGAAAATTACATAAAGTGTAATAGTATATAATAAACAAAGCGTCTTCTTTCTAAAAAAATATTGATGATATATGTCAAAAATAAAGAATAATATAAAAATAACCGGAATCGGTCAAAACCAAAAGAATTTAGTAATGAAAAACGGATCTAAAAGATTGCTTTAATATTCTTTTCTAATGCTATCAGCCTTAGGTATCCCAATTTGGGTAAAAAGGAAAGAAAATACAGCCAACAAAGTTTAAAGCTAATTATTTCTTTTGACAGTTCAATCTGATGATTATTGATCCATAAATAAAATGTTTTGTCTGAATGGAGTAACTGTTCTTTTTCAGGAAAGTACAATGTTTGATTTTTTTTTTTTACAAATAATTTTGTAATTTTTAATAATATTTTAATATTTTAAAAATTAAAATTTTATCAATTTGCATTCAAATTCACTTACACTTTTAATTTAATAATTATAGTTCATTTATTTAGTGTAAATTAATTGCGAATCGACCACCATTCTACTCTTTACTAACTTAGCTTTTATCTAAAATTAGTCACGTCAATTTTTATAAAATTTGAAGAAAAAATAAAAAAAATAAAAAATAGTCTTATAATTCAATTTTTTTTTTAATTTTAAATAATTTCAACGAGTTTTGAATAATTTGACAAGACTATAGTGCTTTATACTTTATTATCTATCCGACAAAATCAACTTTTCCGGTGATAATTTTATTTGAAATTTTATTTTTCAAACTACTAACGGTAATAATAAAATTAAACATAAATTATTAATAGTATAATTTTTAACAATACTAAATTATCAAAAAAAATCACATGACTTCTTGCCGTCAAAAGTTACTTTCCCTTTTTTCTTTTTAAAGTCAGAGTCAATTGTTGTAAGAGATGAATCCAGCTGTCAAATCCTTTCATCAACTCTCAAAATTACTAATGAATTAAAAAATGTAAATTTATTAGATAACATTATTAATTATTATTATTTTTAATATGTTTATTAAACTTTTTATAAAAACTATAATTTTACAGTACAAAATATAAAAATTACTTATATATGATAGTATTAATCTTAATTAGTAAGAGTTATTTTTAATAATTAATATTAAACAACACAACCAAAAAGAAAGTAAACTATAGTTTATAACAGATTATAGAAAAATGAATGGTTTTTTCTAACGAAAAGAGTATAAATTATAATAAAATATTAGCAATTAAATATAAAAATATTAAAGATATAGTCTATTATTTTTCTTATAATTAGAATAAGTATTTTATAAAAAAAAAACACAAACTCTAGATAGAAGTATTTAGTACGTAGTTAAAATAGATAAAAATAAGGTAAAAAAAGTTTAATTACAAATTAAATTTTATAATATTTAATAATTTTATTTTATTATTTTAAAATCTTAAAACAAATTTCCATATCTTTAATCTATTTTTAAAAATATTTTTTGGCAATAATTTTAAAATTTTACAATGAAAAAAATAATATGTCAAGTCAATTATACTTAATAGGCTAAATACATAAATAGCCTTTTGAACTTATTCGGTTTTTGCAACTGGCCTTCCAAACTCAATTTTGATCTAATTGGACTTCTCAATTTTATGGATTGCTATTTTTAACCCCTTCAGTCACAGACGTCATGCACGTGTATTTTACGCTATCTAAAATACGCGTGAGTTTAAATAAAATAATAATATTTAAAATATTAAATAATAGCTAAATACATAAATAGCCCTCTAAACTTATTTTATTTTTGCAATTGGTCCCTCGAACTCAACTCTGATTCAATTGGATCTCTCAAGTTTATGAGTTATAATTTTTAACCCCTTCAATTACAGAAGTTATACCCGTACATTTTATGCCATCTAAAAAATGCGTAAGTACAAATAAAATAATAATATATTTAAATTATAAAATAAGTAAATAATATAAATGAGAAAAAAGAGTAAAACGATGAGTATTAGTTCTTAAACAAAACTCACAGTTTTTTTATCATTTGTTAAATATTTTTTTGCTACGGTTACTAGTTACGCTAATGAGCATAAAAAGAAGTCCTCAATGGCAGAAAAAATGAAGGATTAAAAAAGAGTTTATTTTAATTTTTTAAAAAATTATTTTTCTAATTTTATTCACAATAGTTTAATGTACAATAAAAAATATATTAAAATTGATGGAACATACTTTTCACAGGAGGTTAATCCAACATAATTAATTTCTATTTGTGACGGGTTTAAATATAACAATTTATGAAGTTCATATACCAAATTAAAGCAAAATTAAGTTTAGGGAGCCAATTATAAAAATATGAAAAATTCAAGAGCTCAATTATATATTTTGTCTATTATAAATAACGCCGTTAGTGAAAATATTAATTTATTATTACTACCGTTAATGAATGGGTTAAAAATAACAACTTGTAAAATGAAAAGATTCAATTGAATCAAAATTGAGTTTGGGGTGCCGATTACAAAAACCAGACAAATTCAAAGGGCTATTTATGTTTTTAACCTACTTAATAATATAAAAGTTAGTGAGTCAACAAAGAATTTGGTGCATTTAGATATAAATTATATGAAAGAATGCACATATATAAAACTCTTAATGATCATATTATTAATTTTGAGACAAATTATTTTTATTAATTTATAGTTATTATTCTTTTAGTAAGTATATTTGATTTTTCATATTACTTTTTTACCATGAAATTTTAAACATTTTCATTAAAAAATATCTTTATAAATAAATTAAAATTATGAATATTTTTTAAAATTTCAAAATAATTTGATAAATTATTAAGAAATGTAAAATTTAAAAATAAATTAATAATTAAAAAAAAAGCATATAATTAATCAAGCATCGTCTGCTCGATATGCATCCCACCTAGAATATGATAAATGTGAACGGATCACAACAACGTAGAGTAATATGAAACTAGTTATTAGCATTGACTAAAGTTATGTTAATGAACTTTTTGGTAAAAATAAACTTTAAATAACCAGCCTATACCCATCACTGCATTGTAATTCTTTTTATATTTTCTTTCGAAGAAAAGAAAAAAAAAATGCTCACATATATTATTTAAGTGTTTTTTTTTTTATGAATTAGTATTTATTATTTATTTTATTAATAAAATTAAATATATTATTATAATACCTTTAATTATTATTGATATGGTATAATTTTTACAAATATGGTACAAAATGACATTTTTTAGTTTATGCGATTTTGTTTGTTTTTTTTCTTACTTTATAAGAACCATGTTAGCAAAATATGATACAGTATAAAATAAATGAATTTATTAAAAGATAGCTGAATTAGCAGTATACTTTTAGTAGTTTGCATTTCTAATTTTAACTTTAAATGTTAAGTGATCAACATGAATAAGATTTTGACTAGAGCTGATCCAAACGATAAGGGAGAGGAATAAGGTGATGATGTCTTTGAAAGTTTAGGGAATTGGCGGAAGAGAGAGGAATAAGGTGAGCTTTATTTTAATTTTTTTACTTGAGATATAGGATTTGTTTGGACGCAAATTAATTAAACTTGATTAGTTAATAATTAATTAACATATTGTATTTTTTTCTTTTAATTAATCTTTTTTTATTGGCTATTATTATCAAGTATCATCTTTTATTGGTGTGAAACTAAAACATAAATAAAATTAGTGATTGAAATAAAATAAATTAAAATTTTGTAACTAAAATAAAATTAAATAACAATTTATATTATTATTCTTTATAAAATTCTATTAACTATGAAAATTCTATTAGATTATCAGGGGTTAAATCACAAGATTAAATAATACATTAACGTAGCTTTCTGCAGTGCATTCAATTTTAACTTATCAAATGAATTCAATGAAAATCATTCACACTGGAATTCAAAGGTTGTTGTCGATGATTTGCCAGGAAAAATATACATATGTCCAAATGCAGCTAAGGATATTAATAACAACCACATATTATATCCGTACATCTGTTATAAATTTGGGACTAGTTGGGCAGAATTTCTCATCAATTTCATTCTGAAATACTAGTCATCAATTATCAAATATGGTAAAACTACAGATAACCCTGTTGGCAATATTGCTGGCATCCTTGTCAGAAGCTAAGCCCGTTTTGCCAACACTGCTGGAAACTAATAATCAGGCTGTTACTAAAGCACCCGGTGTTTTTGAAACAGGATATTTTCCCACGGAACTCAATAACGTGAAGGAATCAGAACTTGCTCCAGGTTCACCTCCCAAACCATTGTTACTTGCTAGACCAACTGTAGCTGGCAAATACCCTGTCATTCTGTTTATTCATGGTACCTGCCTCCTAAACTCGTTCTACAGTGACGTCCTTGTGCATGTGGCTTCCCATGGATTTATCGTGGTGGCTCCTCAGGTACTATTTTATCCAAAGAAAATTGATTTGTTAAGTTTGAAGGTTTACTTGCACTAACTATTTTTCTTTGATTCGTCACAGATATATACTTGTACAGTCTTTGGTGCAATACCTGTAATTCCTATAGACGGACAGAAAGAAGTAGACTTGTCAACAGAAGTTGCAAACTGGTTACCTTCAGGTCTAAAATCAGTGCTAAAGGGAAGTGTTCAAGCAAATCTAGACAAGCTTGTTATTTCAGGCCATAGTAGAGGAGGAAAGACAGCATTTGCTATGCAACTTGGATATTCTACAGATGCTCTAACAACAAAATTCTCTGCACTAGTGGGTCTAGACCCAGTAGCAGGAACTAGTAAAGAAAGCAGAACCGATCCCAAAGTTCTCACTTACATTCCTCACTCTTTCAACTTATCAATTCCAGTTTCCGTAATTGGTACTGGGTTAGGTAGCCAGCCATCTTGTTGGTTGGTCTGTCCTGCCTGTGCGCCGGATGAAGTGAACCATGCTGAGTTTTACAACGAGTGCAGACCTCCTGCTAGCCACTTTGTGGCTACAGATTATGGCCATATGGACATGTTAAATGATGATTTATCAGGTTTGATGGGTATTATGGCAAAGAGCATGTGCAAGAACAGCAACAAACCTAAGGATCCGATGAGGAAAACTGTAGGTGGGATCATTGTGGCATTTCTGAAGGCTTATTTCTACGGGAACAGTAGAGACTACAATACCATTTTGCAAGATCCTTCTGTTTCTCCTGCTACGCTTTATCCCGTCGAATCCATGAAAGCAAAATACCTAGCTCAAGCTTAAAGCTAAGTAGCAATGAGTTTATATCTATGCATGTCTGCGTGCTTCCACGTAGTAATCTATAAATAAAGAAGAGGCTAACGAGCGTGTGTGTTAGCTTAATCATGTAGTTATGTTAAGTCTCTAGGTGTGTACTCATGCCTCCGAGTAGTAATCTATAATATATATATATATATATATATATATATGCCAGTTCCATGTAGCAATTTTATGAAGTTATTGTTTTCCAATTAGGAAATGACATACATGATATATTCATAAGAATATTAATTATTAATATTTTAAAAATAATTAGATAAATATTAAATACTAATAATGAATATAATAAAAATATATGATTTATTTAAATATAAAAAAATTATATTATTAAAAAAATATTATAATAAATATAGTAGCAATTTTATGAAGTTATTATTTTCCAATTAGGAAATGACATACATGATATATTCATAAAAATATTAATTATTAATATTTTAAAAATAATTAGATAAATATTAAATAATAATAATGAATATAATAAAAATATATGATTTATTTAAATATAAAATTATTATATTATTAAAAAATATTATAATAAATATAATATTATAATTATTATATATTAATAATAAAGTCTATTATTTTTATAATAAAATAATATATTTATTATTTATATATATTAATAAATAATAATAATAATAAAATAGTAAATATAAAAATATTAAATTTAGAATGTAAAAAGTTAAATATTAAATAATTTATTGGTAATAATATAATGAATAATTTATATATATATATATCAAAAAGTAATAATGATAATGCAATAAATAATAAGAATTTCCAACAATCTAATTTATTAAAAATAATTATTACATATGAAAATCTATTAATAAAAAATTAAATTTAAAATTCAAAATTAATAAATATATATTTTTACCTTAATTATAATAGATACATAAAATTTTATAAAAATGTATTATAAAAATATTAATATATATATAAACAAAAATATTATAAAAATAAAAATGATATCTATATTTTTATATTAATATAATTAAATTAAATTATATATTATATAAAATGAGTTTTTAATTATAATATAAATTAATTAATCATGTGATTAAGCAATTTGCTAGTTTATAAATAAATAAATAAAAAGCTGATGGCCTTGTGTTAATTAGCTTAATCATGCCGTTATGCGTTATGTGGACCCTTCTCGCTTTGTCAACTGTGTATCATTTCCTTTTCTCCTATAATTTCTCGACACTCTAGAGTTTTGTTTTCCTCCATTTTTATATTTTTCTTTTCTTCTTATAAATTAAGAGTGAATATCATTTTTTCTTATTAAAAATTACGAGCAAATTTTAAAATATCATAATTACTGTGATTTTTTTATATATTTATTATATAAAAATTATATAAAATATTTTAATATATAATCTTACATAAAAATTACGTATTAAAATATTTATGTAAATTTGTTTCTCATTTTATAAATTTTTTAAATTCATATATAAAGATATTAAAAAGTTACCATAATTATAATAATTTAAAATTTATTTAAATTATTTTATTTTTATTTTATTTTCATCTATTTTTATAAAAATTACAATTTATTTCTTAGTTCTCTGGATAATCTTTAATGTGTAAAAATTTAAGTATATACCCTGCGGATTCGGTTTTTTTCCCAATAAGGATGTCCTTTCTATGATGAAATTAGAAAGATAAATGAAATGACCTTTTAGTTCTGATTACAAATTTAAAGGAAAATTTTATAAACAAATTAACTATACTTTCTTTTAATTACCAATAAAACAATAACAACTAATTTTTATTCGTGCTTTGCAAAGTGACTTTGTTACTTTATTTTATATTAAATATTATTTTTAAATTTTACAAGTAAAGATGATTAACAACCTATTGAATCTTTTGTAATTTTATGATTATAAAAATAATTAATTTTTTATGAAAATTAATAATCTTTTTTATATTTTTTATATAAATTATACTAATTTTTTTATAAATATTACTAGTTGCGAAAATATAAATAATATTATGAAAAAATGATTATTTTTGTGAAATTTTATGATCTATAAAACAGTTGATAAATTTTTAAAAAAATATTAAACTTTTTTGTTATTGCGAAATAAATTGCTAAATTACGAAAAATGATAATCATTTTCATATTTTTTCATAAATTAAACTAATTTTTGTACGTGTTACTAGTTGTAGAAAAATAAATGATATTATGAATAAAATGATTACTCTTACAAAATTTGATGATTTATAAAAAAGTTGACAAATTTATGAAAAATATTAAAGTAATTATGAAATATATTGATAAATTATGAAAATGACAATCTTTTTTATTTTTTTTTATAAATTATACTAATTTTTTATAAATGAAACTAGTTACATAAAATGATTGATATTACGAGAAAAAAAAAGATATTTTTGACTTAGGGTACTTTTCCACGGCATATTTTCAAGTAGAAAAAGAATACATCTTTCTATCTAAGCCCAGTAGACCCTGTCAATTTTTGCACCAATACAAAAACAATTACCTATTTCATCAATCAACTAAGAATTAAATAAAATTTCCTTTTTTTTCTTTTTGTATGGTACTATCATCACTTATCACATTGACCTAATCCTTTTGGCCCTCATAGCATTCTTCATCTTTGTCCTCCTTTCATTATTGACAAATGTTGGCAGCTTATTGCCAAATGTACGTTAGGGTTCTTTTTCTACTGTTCACATGAAGCCTTCAACTCTGACCTCATGAAAAAAATATTATCTGAATGGTAATAGTTTAGTAACAATAATATCATCATTCTGTGATTATTTTTCTTAATGTTTATTTGTATAATTGGATGATACATAGGAAATGAACCTATAAACGATCATCTTAAGAATCACATTCCTGTTTTAATTCTTACAAAACTGACTACTAACTGAGAAAAAAAAAGAGGACCAATACCCTTTTATTCTCCAATAAAAGTGCTGAAAAGGACAAGTGAGAAAAATAAAAGGAAAAAGATTTCAATTTGATCGCCCTTTTATTATCCCAGTTTAATTTAGTTTTCCTTTTCGAATTTAATCTACATTTTTGCATATACGACTTAGATAAAATTTACTCTCTTAACACATAAATAATAATTTTAAAAAATATAAAATCTTAATAACTGTTTTATAATTTAATATATAATTAAATTAATTAAAATAGTAAGAAACTCTTATTGCCACTATTTTTGCAACATCACTTTCACAACTCTCATGGCCCTTATTACTAAGTATTGCCATAGCTGCCTTTTTCACCATTATAATAAAAAGGGAACTAAAATTATCATAATACTAGTAAATAGCAATATTTATTTTTTAATAATTATTTTTATTTAAAATATTAATATTTATTTTTTGATTTAATTAATTTTAAAATTAATATTTTTGACTTTAAAGAATGTATAATCTCTCTCATATTTATCTAAAATAGAATCAAATTTAAAAATTTTGAAATATCTATAAATTTAGATAAATATTAAATTAAACCGAAAAGGATAAAATTAATTTCCAAATTTAACTTTATTCTAAAAGAAAAAAGAAAAAAAGAAACTTTAGAAGATGGAAGTAAGAGACACGTTCCTTTAGTCCTACAAAGGAGTTGAAAAATCATATTCGCATTTGAATTGCATAATTGAATGTGGGAAGATGATGCTGCGCAGCTGTATCTAAAATTGTGTAAAAGATGCATAAATCTCAAGTACTTAAAACAAAATATATTTTACTACTAAATCTAACTGGTAGTAATTATTTTTAGGATAAATTTTTTAATATTTTTTGATAGCATTCTTTTATATCGAATTGATATATATTGAGACTTGAATTTTTAATATTAAAATTAGATAAGATTGTAAGATTTTGTTATAATTTAACTAAAATTTCAAATTCGAACATTAAAATTATTGAATTAGTATTTTATCATCTATAAAAATCATTATCCGGCACGTTCTATATTACTCTAAATTACTAAATCAAAAACCACTTCTCTTTACTGGGTGGATAAATCTTTCTTTAACTATGACAAAGAAGTAAAGTTTGTGTGCATTCGCGGCATCCTTCTTTTGTAGAAGAATACGAAGGGCAGGAGATGGAAAGATCTGTATTCCCTTCCCATTCTTGTTCCCTTTAATTAAAGGTTGGTGTGCTTTATAGCTTTATCACGTCCTTCCCTGTAAAGTCATTCTTTCAATTCTCCAATGAAAGAACTGTATTTTTCCCTTCCCATTCTTGTTCCCTTTAATTAAAGGTTGGTCCACGTCCTTCCTCTGTAAAGTAATTCTTTTAATTCTCCAACAACATGGAAAGAACTGTATTTCCCTTTCCATTACTATTTCTTCTTTTTTTTTTTTTTTTAATTCACATAAGATCCAACAAAACCGTGGCCTAAATAACAGGAATTAATAATTCTTTTACATTCATTATGAAAGTAAAAATTATATAATATGAATAAAATAACTCGAAATAAAAACCTTTCGCTCCCGGTGACAAACTCTTTTTTCCATTCTTATACTCTTTAATTAAAAGTTGTTTTGCCTTATTTTGGTGCATTTCACTTGTATATAACTTTAGAAGTACTATTTGTCAAGCACATTACATGTGTAAGATATAAATATATTTAATTATTTTATGAATATTTTTCTTTATTGTAAAGTAAGAACTCATATATTACTGAATATTTTACAAAGTTACTGATAAAGAGGAGCAATAATCCTAATTTGAACTGCATATAAGCAGTAAAGTTTGAAGTAGAACCAATCCAATCGCAAAGACATGAAAATTAAACAACAACAACAACAATTAGATAATCACTACAAATGGTTCAGGCAACATTGATCTTTCCTATATGTAGTGAGACCATTGGCCTTCATTTGTTCATATGTGTGACTTACAGTTTACATATAATGCAGAAATATAAACCTACAAACTTGTATCTAAAGCATACTTACGCTGCATTCCATGGTTCAGGACCAACAACTCTTAAGAAGGTCAAAGGATTCATACAACCTGGTTAGCAAATCAAGACAGTAAATGGACACGCATTGGAATATAACATATACAAAAAGGCCATTATACTAACAAGATTACCTCTGTGTTGCTGCATTGCATTACTGCACAACCAACAGAAGCCCAATATTCCTACAAAATTAATAAAATTAAAATGAACCAAGAATTTTATTTATAAAAAAAACTGTGAATTATAAAATAGATGATGCAAGAGTAGGAATTGACCTGGAGTCCCTGAATGACTTGTACCTTTATATATCTATATCAAAAAATGTATATAAAATTGAAATAGATTAATCACTGATTAACTTTATTAGAATTAGAAATAATTAATTACATATAAAATTATAAATTCATTATAAATGTATTTTCGTCAGTCATGCTTTCAAATATGTTATAGATATAATCATTAAAATATTGTCTTTTAATTAAATTGTTAAATAAAAAGGCCAATAACTTGCTAAGTTTATAACCTAATACCATCCTCTTATATTTAATATCTATTTTTTGGGTAAGAGAATATCATTTAAAAAAGAAAAAATAGAATACACCATATTCTTCACAACATTAAAAGAGAAAAAGAAAGAGATTTCGGTGATTATCAATAAAACAACCTTTTAACAAAATCAAGACAATTAAGACAAAATCTAATTGGTCAATAATGTTACCTCTATAACTAAAATCCTCACAAATTACTTCAAACTTATATATATGAAAACTAAAATAGAACCAATAACTAATATGTACATAACTAAACAAAATAAAAGTTCATGAATTATGTAAATTCATTTCTAATCTTTACTTCTATAACATAGATGTAATAACATCATATAATGGTAAAGGCAAAAAGATAAAATAGTTTATAAGTGATTTTTTGGGATAATTACAAAAAATATCTTATAATTTTATGATTTAAAAATTTTTAGTGTATAATTTTTTTCAAATAAAAAGTGATATGTGATTAAAAACCGTAACAAAAAGAAATATCTTACTATAAAAAGATATTGATTTATAGGGATTCAACTATCATCATTCAAATCAACCATCATTATTATATTGCTCGTGTTTGATAATATCTGTTTAGAGTTTAATAATTCAAAACGTTGTTGTTTGACTGTTAAATCGATATTATCCTATTAATGACTTCTTAAGCCGTGATTTCACAATCAAACAACGATCATGAGTTGTTAGACTCTAAACTCATATTATTAGAAATGCACCAATATAATAATAATAGTTGATCAAAGTGAAGATGACTGAATCCTTATAACTGGTAATTTTTTGACAATAAGATATTTTTTTGTCACGATTCTTAACCATATATCACTGAAAATTGTCAAAACTATACAATCATAAAGTATTCTTTTATACTTATTCCTTTTCCTTTTAGCTTATGAATATAGATTATTTCTTTTTTTTCTCTCTCTCTCTCTCTCTCTCTAGTAGCTTAGAGAAAATAATATGACTAGCAATAATTTTTTTGGATTGAAATTCTTTCATGTTGAATTTAAACATGACCTGTCATTTTTGTAATCCCCATTTTTTGTTTTAAATTAAGTGATTAATATTCTATTAAATTGAATTTAAATTTTTAAAAATAGATAATATTTTTTAAATAATAAATCTCAACTACTAATTATAAATTTAATGGTTAAGATTATGCAAACATAGACTATGATGTTAATAATAACATGAGAAAATTCTAATAAAAATATTTTTTATATTTTAGTAATTTTTTAAACTAATATATATTATTTATTCATAATCATATGTCATCTAATAAGATATATTTTGAAACAAAAGGCTAAGATTCGCACAGCTCAAAAGCATAACGCAAGTAACTTAATTCATTAAAGAAAAAGAAAAAGAAAAAGAGTAAAGGCAAAGTAAAAACTGAAAAGAAGTGTTAAAAACACTGAAAGGAACCATAAAAAAATTTTGAACGAAAAGCAAGGTAATTGAAAATGGTGTCGTTGGATTCAAAAAAAGAAAAAAAGAAGAGAAAACGGTGGCGCTTCAAACCTGAAAAAAACTATTCAAATTTCATGAAAGAAATTATCTCAAAAAGTATAGGAAAAGCATCAAGAAATTCAGTATCCCCTGAGGCCACATTGTGAAAAGAAAAAGAAGTGCAGGCCTTTGAGAGTTCGGAAGGAAGAGGAATAAGGTAAACTTTATTTTAATTTTCTTACTTGAAATATAGATAACGTTGGATGCGGTTAATTATACCAGCAGTAATACAGTGCATCTACAAAGTAAAGCATAATTAGGTGAGTAATATTAAGATGGTGTCCTCCACAAAGATTCACTGTGTTACACCCTTATCTTGCTTATGAAAAGCCGCCACGTCATTATAATTCTTAAATTATTAATCAAATGAGATTGATTGGATTAATTAATTAATTCACATTATCAAATATGGACAATATGCTAATAATAATTTATAAGAGTAGAGATAATTGAATTCCTACGAAGTGTTTAGTTGCAATCCATAAAACTTATGAAATTCATTTGTGAATCTAAAATTTTTCTGCTTTAAATGAAATGAAAGTTAATTTAGATTCTATATAATTAAATCTATGTAATATTGATTATAGCTAAATTAAATTCTAATAAAATAGATAAAATTTTCAAATGGATTCTACATGAGTATGTATCTTTTTCAATTTTATTATTTTTATTTTATTTTTTCTCTCATGTCTTTTTCTTAAATAAAATAAATTTTTTTATAAATTTCAAAAAAATATAGCATTAGTTTATTTTTAGTTTTATTTATCAATTCAATCATATATATCCATTCCCGAACCTTTTGAAACAAATAAAATAGGGGAAGTTTTTGGAACAACAATCTGTATCTTTATTATGACATTGGTTAAAACTTATTTGTCCTTGTTCTGCAAAGAATTCTCCATGTAAAAACACATAGACAAAGGACCAATCTTTGAATAGGAAAAAGACTAAATGAATTGGCTTATTTGAAAAAAGCCTTCTTCCTTGGATACTGAAATACGAAGAATGTACTTCAAATATTGTTGTTGATTACTTGCCAAACATATACATATGCCCAAATGCAGCTAAGGGAATTAATAAGGCCAAAGCTAGGCCCTTGAACTATGCTCCGTGCACTACTTGAGCTTTTCATGTTTCCAATAAGAACTTTTTCTTTGTCGATGATGTGTTTAATTGGGATCCCATTTAAATAAATAGAGATGACTTAAATGGATTAAATTGAAAATTAAAAATAAATAAAAGGATTAAACTGTAAAAATTATAAATAATAGCTCACTCCTCAACTAAAAGTGAATACAAAGTCATTGCTAATGTCACAATAGAACTTTTGTGGATTCAGTCTTAACTTAAAGAGTCAAAATATTGTTTCTGAGACAATTCTATTGTATGATAATATTAAGTTTATTTACTTGTATTCTAATCTCATATTTCATGCTCAAACGAAGCATGTTGAATTCGATTATCACTTATTCGAGAATAAGTTTCTACCATAAATATTTAGAGGAACTTGATTATAGTTTTCCTAAGCATTTGCCCATCTCGCAGTCTTAGTAGTTGCGTGTCAAATTTTGCTTATGAGATGTACAAGGACTTACAGGGAAATTTTAGGATAGAAGACATGCAGAAGTAATGCGTGGATGCACCTTAACTGAGTTGTTTGGTGTGGATGGAGTGAGTTCATACAAAAGATCTATAAAATTAAGGCATGGGCATGTCTTAATAGAGTCGTCTAGTACCAATGGAGTAGAATCATACAAAAGAGCTGCACAATTAGGGTGTAGGCACGCCTTAATAGGGTACGAATTTTTTTTAAGACTGTATGAGTATTTCTCTAGGGTTAAATAATCTTGTTATAATTAATGATACATACCATATAGAGTTCTCTACATATGGAGGGTCTTTTTGCCTTTGAGGTGGAGCTTCATGCAATTCTTACGTTGTTGCTAAAGCTTTTGAATTAGATTGGCAGTTTGTTTGGCTTGAAAGTGGTTCACTTGATGTTGTTAATCTTTTACGCTGATTGTGATGTTCTATAGAAATTATGTCAGCTTGGAGTAAATGTTTCACCCACTGGCCTTCCTCATTCCTTTTCAGTATCAGTAATTAGCTTTACAAAAAAATGATAAGTCCTAATTTTATAAGACTGTATGAGTATTTCTCTAGGGCTAAAAATCAGGCTGTTCCTAAAGCACCCAGTGTTTTTGAAACAGGATATTTTCCTACGGAACTTAATAACGTGAACGAATCAGAATTTGCTTCAGGTTCACCTCCTAAACCATTGCTAATTGCCAGACCAACTGTAGCTGGAAAATACCCTGCCATTCTGTTTATCCATGGTACCTGCCTCGTAAACTCGTTCTACAGTGACCTCCTTGACCATGTGGCTTCTCATGGATTTATCGTTGTGGCTCCTCAGGTACTTTTTTATCCAAAGAAAATTGATTTGTTGAACTTGAAGCTTATGTGATGTTGTATTTGCACTAACTATTTTCCTTGATTCGTCTAATCCTTTTAACAGATATATACTTGTACAGTCTTTGGTGCAATACCTGTAATGCCTATAGACGGACAGAAAGAAGTAGACTTGTCAACAGAAGTTGCAAACTGGTTACCTTCAGGTCTAAAATCAGTGCTAAATGGAGGTGTTCAAGCAAACCTTGACAAGCTTGCTATTTCAGGCCACAGTAGAGGAGGAAAGACAGCATTTGCGATCCAATTTGGATATTCTACAGATGCTCTAACAACAAAATTCTCTGCACTAGTGGGTCTAGACCCAGTAGCAGGACATAGTAAAGAAAGCAGAACCGATCCCAAAGTTCTCACTTACGCTCCTCACTCTTTCAACTTATCAATTCCAGTTTCCGTAATTGGTACTGGATTGGGTAGCCAGCCACAAACGCTTTTTGCCTGTGCGCCAGATGGAGTGAACCATGCTGAGTTTTACAACGAGTGCAGACCTCCTGCTAACCACTTTGTGGCTACAGATTATGGCCATATGGACATGTTAAATGATGATTTATCAGGTTTGATGGGTATTATGGCAAAGATCCTGTGCAAGAATAGCAACAAACCTAAGGATCCGATGAGGAAAACAGTAGGTGGGATCATTGTGGCATTTCTGAAGGCTTATTTCTATGGGAACAGTAGAGACTACAATACCATTTTGCAAGATCCTTCTGTTTCTCCTGCTACGCTTTGTCCCGTCGAATCCATGAAAGCAAAATACCTAGCTCAAGCTTCAATCTGAGTAGTAACGAGTTTATATCTACGCATGTCTGCGTGCTTCCATGTAGTAATCTATAAATAAAGAAAAGGCTAATGACCGTGTGTGTTAGCTTAATCATGTAGTTACTCAATCTTTGTTTTGACTTGAAGAAGCAAATATCATTTTGTTGTTTTATTAATGATTATGTGTGCCATTTGAATTCCAGAATATGTTAACAATTGCAAATTCCTTTTTTTAGAAAAGAAAATATATCTATTTAAGAAACTCATATTTCAAGTGCAAAGTGATGCCTTTTGTGGACAATCATAAATAATAGATTGAAGCATTGAAAGGTCAAAAATATAAATTCAAAATAAAGCTCTTGGATTACCAAATTATTTTGTTGATTTTTTGGTAAAGGCGTAGCATTTGACAATTTCTTTCGATTTTTTCATTTAATTTTTTAAATTCATACAAAATTAAAACAAGTATAAGTTATATAAATGAATAGTATGTGCCAAATTCATTGAATCACAAAGTTGGTTCTACATTTGGGTTATGAAGATTTATAGTTCTACTATAAATATTTTAGAAGAGCTTATTATCAATTGTAATGTTCTTAATTCAACTTCTATCATTATTTTTATTTTTTTTATTAATTACACTTGATTAAAAGTCGAGTCGAAAGTAGGTATTCTTCCATAATTTCGAAGAAAAACATCAAGGTCTAAAACTCATAAATTATTCAAGTTATATAAAGACCGAACCTATAAAAACAAGCACATTTTCAATAATAAAAAGTAAATTAAGTACTTTGAAGTTAAATTCTTTATATTTCTTTGTTTCTTTTGAATTATCTTTATGCCTTTTAATAATATTATAAAATTTTAAAAAAAAATTAAATAATAAGTGAGATACTATACATATATATACTTTGACAATTCTTCAGAGGAATAGTCTGCAGTAGACAGCTGACTTGATATGCGATATTGGCAGATTGCTGATCCTTTTAAGTCTTACTTTTAATATGAAAGGCATGTCCAATTAACGCATTGACATAGTATTATTTTTATTGGCGGCCTGGAAATTGGTCTATTTCGAGTTTTGTACTCATTTTGATTTCTTTCTGAATATGTTTGAGACAAAGAAAGAGCGAGGAAAGGAAAACCCTCCTTCCAATCCCAAATTAGGCCAAGATACGTAGAAAATTAAGCATGCATGTAGGAAAAATCAATACCAAGTTAGCAACAAAAATTGGTAACTTGTAAGCATTATAAATAGGAGATCTTAGGGTGCGATTTCTCATCGACCTCTCTTTTCTCTCTCAATTATTTGCAGACATTCACAGAATGACAAACCTGATGGTAAAAATAGTTGTGTTGCTGACATTGCTGGCCTCCCCATTTCTGATAGCTTTGTCGGAAGCCAAGTCTGATTTGGGAATACTTGATGTTTTTGAAACGGGGGAAGTTCCAACTGCGTATAATCGAGTGGACGAATCGGACCCGGCCTCTCCTCCTAAACCTTTATTAGTAGTTACACCAACTGTAGATGGCATATACCCTGTCATCCTGTTTCTCCATGGCACCTGCCTTATTAACTCTTTGTACAGCGACCTCTTCCAACATATATCTTCTCATGGATATATAGTTGTTGCTCCTCAGGTTACATCCTTTTCCATATTATTGTGTTCTCTTTATTTTGTTAATTATTTAGATTTTGAAATTGAGACTCGCAGCCCTGAATACCTCTCCTGCCTCATTAAATTAAATTAAAGCTAATTAATTTGGTCAGGCCAACAAGATGTATGCAGTACCTTAGTTCATCTTCAACTTCATATGGATTTGCATGGTGCTAACGATATTTTTGTTGTTATTCTCAGATATATTCTTGCCTAAACGGATTGATACCAATGCTACCCGTAAGTGGACCTGCAGAACTCGAGTTCGCAGCACAAGTGGCAAACTGGTTACCTTCAGGTCTCCAGTCTGTGCTACCTGAAAATGTTAAAGGCGATCTAGACAAGCTTTCCATTGGAGGTCATAGTAGAGGTGGAAAGACAGCATTTGCACTAGCACTTGGTTACGCCAAGACGCCACTAAAAGTGAAAATATCAGCACTAGCAGGAGTAGACCCTGTGGAAGGGACAAGCAAAAACAGCCCTACTCAACCCAAGATTCTCACGTACATCCCTCAGTCTCTTAACTTATCAATTCCGGTAGCTGTAATCGGAACTGGGTTAGGTAATCAGCCAGTATGCTGGCTAGTCTGTCCTGCTTGTGCTCCTGATGAAATGAACCATCAGGAGTTCTTCAGCGAGTGCAAAGCTCCTGCTGGCCATTTTGTTGCTACAGAGTACGGTCACATGGACATGTTAAATGACAATATGACAGACATAGTAGGGACATTGACAAATTCTTTGTGCAAGAGTAGTCAGAATCCTAGAAAGCCGATGAGAAGAACTACAGGTGGCATAATCGTGGCGTTTCTGAAGGCTTATTTCAAAGGTGAAATCGAGGACTATATTACCATTGTGCAAGAACCTTCTGCCGCTCCTGCAAAACTTGATCCTGTCCAGTTCACTGAAGCATAAGATTATGCCCGAATTGATTTACTGTATATTTGTTTATTTATATTTCCGTCTATCACTTAAATTTTTCAGTTTATGTTTCTAGCTTTCTTCTTGCATTAGAATATTTGTACAAGAATCTTAAGTTGCTTCATTAATTCAAGAACATTCAATGTAATTTACTATATGGAGCATAGGATCCATGTTCTACTTCGCGTTGCCTTATAAGATGTAGTCCTCTCTTAACTTCTTGTATCTTCTGGTCCCATTGAATTGACAAAAAGAAATTTAATTATCTTTTCGTCCATCACGGTTTCTTAATAATAAGGAAAGGAAATGGCAGGAATTTTAAAGAAAAATTGATTATATAAGTTATTGTTGATTTGAGAAATGAATAATTACATAAATATTTAAGGAATATGGTTGAATTTGATTCCTAAATTTATAATTGAAGTTCAAATCACCTCGTTTAATTGAGCGTGATTGCACCCAGATGAAAGCAAGTAGCCCTAAATTTAAAGACTAACATGGTTACATATGCCATGAATATTGAGAAAATATCCAAGTCTATAAGGTATGTCTCCCTTTGACAAGTTACAAACTCAACACAACCTAATTAATTGAAAAACTCTAAATTAGTCTCTTTCTCTTTCTCTCTGTGACTATCTCCTCTGTATTTTTAAGAGAAAATTAAAACACAAATAACAATTTTAATCTTCATAAGGATAATGCCTTTTTCATTAATTTCTTCCTAATTTTTTCCAGTAATCCAATTTGATTTTGACACATCTCTCTTTTCATTAACACCGCTCTCTCTTTTTATTAACACAAAATTAACACTAGAAACTGACCATCTCTATTTACAAAATCAAGAAAAGAAAAACAAAAGGAAAAAAGAAAACTCATTTAACCTGGTGAAGAATCAATGGAAACAAGAATTCCATTTTCAAATACCCAAACCCAGAGTTTTTTTATAGCTAATCCAAAGGATAAGGATTCAAATTAGCCAAACAGAGCTAGTTTTACCTAGTGCTTAAAAATCATCTTGAAGAATACAAATTCTTGAATTCGAAAGAAGAGAGATAAGAAATTCAAGAAGTAAAATCATTCCCTCTCCTCCTATCTTGTGCAGAAGTCATTTGGATAACGAGTTAGCAAATAAAGATGGTAAAAAAGAGAAGGATGGGCATTATTGATAGAGTGATAAAAAAGAATAAAGTGTTTTGAGTAGATTTACGGCAGCTATATAGAAAGAATGAGGAAAAGACGAATTAAGAAAATTGTTTTGGTAAATGGAAGAAAGCAGAGAGTGGTACAGTAAAGAAAAAGAAGAAAAAAGAAAAAGATGAGTCGTTAGTATTCTTTTAAAACAGATGTGTGTTGCACGCGTTCTTATTAGCTGGAAAAAGAGTATATATAGTTAAAAAGTATGAGTTGAAGTGTTTGTGGAGACAAAAAAAAAGAGTTAAGGTGGCCAAGTGATAAATACAAAAAAGTTTAGGTGGGTATATATATGTATTAGGCCTTTTAAGTAAAAAAAAGTAAGAGAAGAATATCGATCATTAAATAATAAAATTATATGTTAATTATTTACTATCAAAATGTAAAATACTCATATATATATATATATATATATACTAATTCTTTATTAACTGCTATATATACATAGTCCAACTGAAAACTTTTCTATTTTAAAAATATTTTACTAAATATAGCTCTAAACACACAAATATAAACTATATAATGTATGTTTATAAGAACTGGTGCGATTTAATATGTTTGACCTAAATTTTTTAATTAAGGGTCTAATGTAATTTTTTTTTAAATTAATGGATAACATTTTTTGGTCCATACTTACAGATTTAGCTTAGTGATACATACATATGGCAATTTGAGCAAAGTCTCAAATTCAAGTTTCCTATCTTTATTTGTAACTCAAGAAAAAAGAAACATTCTTTGATGTATTGGATGCTTTACAAATAACAAGTAAATAATAAATAAATTAAAATTTTAATAAAAAATGAGAAAATTTACAAAATTTTAATAAAAAATGAGAAAATTTACAAAATTTTAAATTTTTTTCTACAGAGTACTTTTAAAAGTTATTAGGTCAAAAATAAATAAATAAAAACAATAAGAATCCGGACTAATAAATCACATAATGTGGCGCTAATTGCACTTTAGGGGAAAAACTGTTTTTTTTTTTTTTTTTTTTTGTCCTTTTTAAAAAATGGCGAATTGCATTGCCAATATTTGCACTTAATCAGACAGCCTCTGTCAAAGGGAATAAAGCATTGTAGCAAAAGTCGATCTTACAACACTTGGAAAATTAAAACCCTTCTTTCACTTTATATTATGATTGTTGTGCACTTTCTCTTTTTCATATTGCACTCTACGATTCTTCTTCTTCTTCTTCGTTTCCATTCTTCTATTTCCTTCAAGTGAGTACCATATATCTATTTTGAAAAAGTTAAAAGTACAAATGCATAGCCTTGAGCAAGCTTCACCATTATCCACGAGGAGAACCTTACAATACAAGATCCAAGTCTTTGATTGGTCCTGTCTGATTTCGCCATTTAGACTCATTTTACCAGTATATAAATTAGCACTTGCATGACATCACAGTTCATAAATTTTATACCATCAAGTTACTGATTGTGTCAAAAAAGAGAAAAAAGTAAGAGAAGAAAATGGCTTCTTCCATGGGGATAACGAATGTGGAATATGATCGAGAGATGGCTACCCTAAGAAGCAGCTTGTTTAAATCTGCAATGCGAGGTGACTGGAAGAAAGTGGTTGATACCTAAGGAAGTAACCGGGAAGCTTACGGTGCACAAATCACCAAGTCATGCGACACTGCATTACATCTTGCAGTGTGTGATGGCCAGGAAGATATAGCCGTAGAAATAGTAAATATAATGTCTAGCCACCCCGAAGAAGCCAAGAAAGCACTCAATATTTCCAATGACAATGAAAATACTATTCTTCATATTGCAGCCGCAGTAGGGAGTGCCCGGATGTGTTATTTCATTGCTAAAGTAGATCCATATTTGGTGGGTGCTCGTAATGAGGAAGGGGAGACTCCACTCTTCTGGGCAACTCAATTTGGGAAAACAGATGCATTCCTTTGCCTCCACAGCATTTGCGGGCCAGATCAAGTTCGTTCATATTATAGAAAGAAAGATGGTGAAACTATTCTTCACGTTGCTATCGGAGGAGAATTTTTTGGTGAGCATGTTCATTATTATTAATTAGAAAAATCCTCGCTACTTGACATATTTCTTCAATATTTTACACTTGAACAATGAAAAAGTTATACAAGCTGGTTATGGTTTTAATAAGGAGCATTTATCCTCCAACAGTTTATATCTAAACTGAACATATGGATTGGTGGGTTGTTGCAACAGATTTAGCATTTCAAATAATTGTTTTGTATGAAGAACTCGTTAACTCTCGGGACCAGGAAGGAATAACCTCTCTCCATCTCTTGGCAACTAAACCTAATGCTTTTAGAAGCCGTGCCCACCTTAAAGGCTACTACAGGATCTTATACCACTGTACGTACCAATGAGTTTCTTACTTATATATAGCGAGAGACATGCATAGAGTTTTAATCTTTGAGAATTAGATATACATATTTTATTATGTTACTCCAAAGGTGTTTTTGTTGATGAGCCTAAGGTGAAGGAAGTGCCTGATCAACCGGCTGTTGCGAGTACGATATCCAACAAAAATAACAAACCTGCTTATGCGGAGAGTTATGAAACATGCATGAATTTCTTTCAGTTGCCGAAGGCAATAGTGGAATTTGGTGAGTAAACTGATTTCTTTTTTGGGTTAATCAAGTGCAGTGAATTTTTCGTATTTTCTTTAATTAACTCTTGCAATACTTTTACGAATTGCTTTGGTACTGTATTATACTTGTTCCTGTTTCAGCACTGAGTTAGCCCAGGGATATACAAGGCTTCCAAGGAGATGCAGAGAACCAACATGGTTATAATTTTGTTTGTTTATGTGTAAAGGAGTGTTTAATTAGTTTGCTATCAATTAATCTACCTCAGTATTGCTATACACAGGAAAGAGGTCAAAAAGGAGGGCTGCTAGAAGACACCGATCAATTCCTTTCAATTACTATACATGCTTTGACATCTTCAAATTTGTGTCGAAGGCATTGTTAGTCATTCTGGGATTAGGTTATTATTCCCTTCACTTGTATGCTTCGTATATAATGAAGTCACTAACCTTACCGTTCTTAATTTTCACTCTTATTCGATAAATTTTTCTTTTTCTCTATTTCGGTTTGTAGGATCAACAGAGATACAAAACCTTCAAGAGAAGAAAGAGAAGCACACCTGGTCAGTTCAAATAATGGGCGAGCTTCTTCAGCGAGTTGTAATGTATGAGTATGAGAATATGGTAGAAAAGAATCCCCATTCAGAAATCTCCTCTGATGAATTGCCTTACACATTCGTAGAAAGTGGTGAAGTTAAACATAACACAAGAGCTTGGGATAATCAACCACACACTACCGATCGAGATACCAAAACAAATATAGAAAATGAGAACAAGGGAAAGGATTCTAAAGGTATTGTATGTCTTAATCATTACAATCATTCTAGTTTCAGGCTTGTTAATGATGTGTAATTTTTATACTAATGTTAAGAGTATCGGCCATATTGATTGCGGCAAAGAATGCACTAACTGAAATGGTGGAGAAAATATTAAAAAAATATCCGGTGGCTATTCATGATATGAACTTGGAGAAGAAGAAATAGTGCTATTGGCAGTGGAACACAGGCAACCACATATTTTTGAACTCCAGCTGAAGAGAAAAGCAATGAGTGATAGCATCTTTCGCAAAGTAGATGACAATGGGAATAGCGCACTGCACCTTGCTGCCATGCTTGGAGACTCCAAACCTTGGAGCATTCCAGGTGCCGCTTTGCAAATGCAATGGGAGTTCAAGTGGTATGAGGTATAACAGCTTAGAAGAATCTATGGTAACTTTTTATATATATATGTATATATATATATATATATAGAGAGAGAGAGAGAGTATTACTATTAGATGATAAAATAGAACGTACAATGCAGTGATGGAAATTAACAAAGTAAAAAAGAAAAAGGAATGTAAATGTACGAGGTACCATAACACTTGCCATATAATTTTATTTGTGTACGCCAATTTTCTTTCTAGTTTCTGGAGTGGCTAATGTAGTTTATAATTTATTTTGAGAAATGCAGTATGTTAAAAACTCCATTCCCCACCACTTTTTCATCCATCGCAACAAGAAGAACGAGACCCCAAAGGACATATTCACACCAGGATCTCGTTAAGAATGGCGGTGAGTGGCTTACACACACCTCTGAATCATGCTCAGTGGTGGCCGCACTAATCGCTACAGCTGCATTTGCCACATCAGCTACTGTGCCTGGTGGAGTCGAGAATAATGGTAAAACAACCCTGCAAAAGCATCCAGCATTCAGCATTCAGCATGTTTGCTATATCATCTCTTGTGGTTCTCTGTTTCTCAGTAACTTCAGTGATCATGTTTCTTTCCATACTGACATCTAGATATCAAGAAAATGACTTCAGGAGAGATTTACCGACAAAGCTACTAGTGGGTTTGTCTTCATCTTGTGCAGGACATTTCTTTGTGCTTCAAGATGAACTAAAAGAGTGACATGCTTGCCAGTGACACTATTTGCCATATCACAGTTTCCACTGTACTTCGATCTTATATGGGCGACCACTAAGACGGTGCCGCAGCGTAGCTACATTGTAGTTCAATAATTTAGTTTTCTGTTTTGCATTTTCTAATTATTCCTTTGGGTAGTCAATATTTTCCTCCTACTTTTCCGTCAGCTCTATGTTCTCTAATAAAATAAATCGACACCGCATGAGATACTACTTGTCCTTTTCTTGTTAATCATAACTA
This sequence comes from Ricinus communis, assembly GCF_019578655.1. Classification (NCBI taxonomy): domain Eukaryota; kingdom Viridiplantae; phylum Streptophyta; class Magnoliopsida; order Malpighiales; family Euphorbiaceae; genus Ricinus; species Ricinus communis. The sequence goes on along the minus strand of NC_063256.1, from coordinate 6,133,688 downwards.
TGAGGACAATTATATATATATATATATATATATATATATATTATATTTTATATTTTAATAATTGATAATTGATATATATTTTATTATTTAAAATTTGTAATATGTGACAATCATTTAGCAATTTAATCATAAATAAGAACATATATTAAAATTATGTAATAATTTTTTTAATAAAATATTTTTTAATTTAGCTAAAATTTCAAATATATAACCTTATTAAAAATTTTAAAATATTTATTTTATCATTCATAAAAATATATCTAACTCTAAATACTATATAAAAGAAATATACAACATACAGGCTAATTTGTATGCTCGACAGTCAGCCTTGAGGCAAACTCCATAGCTCAACTATGAACCTTATATGGCTGACTTTTTTCATCAAATCACTTAATTAAAAATATCATAAAGAAATTACTTTAGAAAAAAAAAAGAACAATACAAATGGGATGATTTAGTTTTTTCGTTTTCCAGTGTTTCAATTATAATTTTATTCAATTAAATATTTAAATTTATTAAAAATATCTAATATAGTATTTCTAAATATTTTTTAGGTTAAAGTATTTACTTAACCTACTTTAAACAGTAAATTGATTGAAATGTCTTTTTTAAAATAATCTGATATTTTACTTTTAAAATTTTTTTAATTCATTTTCAACATTATTTTTTAAAATTTTTATTTAGTTATCAAGAAATTAAAAAATTAATATATTTTTTTATCATGCATCTAAATAAAAAACTGAAATAAATAAATAAAATTTTCTTGCATTTATCTTTTAAAAGAGTAAATTAGATGTATTATTTTATTTTAAGAAAATGAAAGAAAATAAGAGGAGAAAGAAAAGAGAGAATTAATTTCTCTTGAAAAGAAAATAATTTATAAAATTAAAGAATGATGAATAAATTCTAAAAAATTAAATAGTTCAACATCTTTATCCTTTAGCGTTAAATAAATCTTAATAAATAATTAGAAAAATATAAAAAATAATAATGATGAGTAAAAATATTTAATTTTTATGTATAAAATAAAATAAATTATTATATTAATATGTAGAATTTGTAATAATATTTATAATATATATATATAATAGTCAATTTAAATTTTTAATTAAATAAAAAATAATGTAAATATTAAATATAAAAAATGGAAATGTTAAAATTAAGTTTATATAATTATAAAAAAAACACAACACACACACACACAAAAAAATCTAAGTAGAAAGGCGTGCAAGGTTGAGAAATGGGAGGGTGGTGGTCCAATTGAGATATAGTGGAAGACAAGTAGGGTTAATGACACATGGCAAACTAGGGCAAATCAAATACCACCATTGTTTTGTATTGGGTCGTCATGTGATTCGGATCTGCTCCACTTTGGGGAATATTTTGTATGACATTTTGATCAATTATTTCCAGAATTTAATTGAACATCAAGTATTTATGTGAGTGGTTTGTCTTTTAATTATGCTAAAGTGAAAAATGTAAAAAAACAAAAAAAAAATGAATAAATTAAAATCATAAATTAGATAGTAATTTATATAACAAAGAATTATATTTGAGACTTAATTAAAGTTATAAGACTTGAGAGTTCTTGAATTGAATTTTCTCTTCTATACCCAATGTGTTTCTATTTTTATAATAAATATAAAAAAGTACATAGTTGACATCCTATTAGTTTTTTATAAATAAAAAAAATTACATCAAGAATTTCATGCATAAATTTTAAAATATTGTTAGGCCACCGCAATCTATGAGCACACCTCTACCTATTACAAAAATCAACTATTTAAGTATTTTTTTTATAAAAAGAAACAAGTCGTTAAATTTAATTATTGGCCTAACAAAACAAGAAAAATGTTAGTCATCTTTTATTTTTTTATTTTGTATTAATATTTTATCTTCTGATTATTATTTTTAAATTGATGATAATTTTTTCTTATTTATTAATATCAATAGATAAATATTAATATTTTTAAAAATAATTTTATGGTCTTTTATTATAAGAGTGTTAAGTTCTTTATAGAAATTTTATTGTTTTATATTACAAAAGTGTTGAATTATTACTTAATAAGAGCGATGAAAAGAAAAAATAGATCAAATTCAATATTCGAATAATTAAATTTATCAAAAAATATTTACAAAATTGATATATAACTTAGTGCAGATTTGAACATTCTTTTCACATAATTATAATCTATTACTCCATCAATAATATTGATAATTATTAAGAATAAATTTTTTACATGTGATGTATTTTTTCATATTTGATATTTATTTTTATTTTTATATTAAAATATATTTCTTAATTCTCATTAATATAATACTGATATTTTTCTAAAGAAAAAAATAATAATTGGCCTGACTAGCAAATTACTTGACCCATTGACAACTCCTTCCGAAACCATGCTCATTATTGATTATAGTCAGCGGAACCATGGTCAATCTAATTTTAAGAGTGGGCGTCTAAAGAAAAAAACAACGACGTGGCATCCTGGGGTTCCAGCAGAACCAAACGAATAAAAATAACCTTTAAGTGAAGTAAAAGGGCAGGGAGCAACCCCAAATTTCCTTACGCACTCACTCTCAGTCTCTGGTCTCGCCCAGTCCCCTTTTAACCAAAACTACCATCTTTATTTACCACTGTAACCACCCTCAAAATTTATCTATGCAATAATACTCACTGATCTTCTTCTTTTTTTCTCTCAGCTACTTTGTCCAACTTATGTCGCCGGAATCTAAGACCATGCAAACGGGAGATATAATTTCCCGGTCAAATCTAGACAAACCTCTTCACCAACTCACTGAAGATGACATTGCTCAGCTCACTCGCGAAGATTGCCGCAGATACCTCAAAGACAAAGGTTCCTCGCTCTCTCTCTCTCTCTCTACACATATATTTGCACATATGATTTTTAAAGTAACTCAGTGGGTGAGTGCCAAACTGCAGGCATGAGAAGGCCGTCGTGGAACAAATCGCAGGCAATACAGCAAGTCATCTCTCTCAAAGCGCTACTTGAAACGGCGCCGGATTCCAACGAAGTTCCTAAAAGAAGACTCTACATTCCCCATCCTCATAATGTCCCCCTTCATCATCGCGTGCGTTTCCCTCCACCACACCACACCCTTTTGTGTTATTTTAATTTTTAATTAAAAGCTTCATAATTATTAAGTAATATTTTAAAAAAGTAATAATAAAAGTTTTTTTTTTCCTTTCCCTCTCTTTCCCGTAATTAGCAAACTAATTATTAGCTTTTATTTCTTTAATAATTTATTATAGGCCCCTGCAAATTCCTCTGTTTCAGTGAAGGAAACAGACGCCGATACTCGGATCTCCGCGTCTCCTGATGAACCGGTTCCGTATCGGCGATATCATGATATTACCGGCGATCTTTCCGTCCGTATCGCCACCACCGAGAATAATTCGGTTTCATCGAGGTTATACTTTTTCTTTTTTTTCTCTTTTTGAAAGAGGTCGAGGTTATTCCTTAACCTCATGCTTAGTTAAATATTCATATGAATTGTCACCATTCTTCTCTTATGGTTGCGCACTTAACCGAGGCGCAGCACATGTGTATGTGTTCATGAAGAGAATTTCACAGGAGCTGGAATACTTGGTTTTTTCTCTTTATCAATAAGGTTGGTTTTTGACTTTTTTTTCTGAGTCAAGTTTGAGCTAATGAGTATTGCGTCAGCTTGCTAATAATACCCTTATTTTGTCTGGAGTTTCAACGGCAAGTGTTTGATGATTGGTTTATAAATTTTGTAAAAGGCGTTGTATATTTTAATATCATGGTCAACAATGACGGTTTTGACTTGTCTAGAACTGCATTTTCTGCAATCGTCGCTTTATTTATTAGGGCGATTCTTCTTCCCTTCCTTTTTTTCTCCTCAGTTTTGTCATTGTAAAGTAGCATGTGCTCGCTTTCTTTCTCCGTGTTGCAATTCCACATCAACTAAGTCAGACTGAAGTTTGAAGTGATTGTAATTATGTCTCTTCTATATACGTATCATTTGTTGGCTGGCTGATGGGAGTTTTTTCTTCTTCTTTTTTTAAAATGAGAATACCATTTGTATCAAATTAAAGATGTTTTCAAAATGAATTTAGCTTGAAACAAATTACCATGTCAGATAACAGATTGGTTAGATCACGTAAGTGCTTCAGACATCACTAGTAGCAGAACCAAGCCCCACTTCTCAAGATATCTAAATCTTGATTGACACAGTTTTATCTGTGGCTTAATCCAATTCCACAAATTCTGAATTGTTGGAATGTGTTATTGGATGTTTTCTTTTTACTTCTATTATTAGTGCGATTATGTAACATATCTATTAGAAACATCGCCACCTTTTGATCCATATGCAGCTATGTAATTTTTTTTTTTTTGTCTAGCATCTGGGGCGTGGCCATGTATTTTGAGGAAGAGATGACAAGTTTCTTTGGTGTTAGCATAGATGCTAAGTTCAAAAACTGAATAATTTACTTGAACTTCTCAGAAGTGCAGGTCCAATGAATAAGCATATGGGACAGATGACAATATTCTATAGTGGAAAGGTCAACGTATTCAATCATGTACCAAGAGATAAGGTATCAAGTTTCTTTTGTAGTAAGACCATCCAGACACTATATTCCTTTTGGAAAAGAATGAAAGTTTATTCTAGTTGACTGATGTTCTGATGTAAATATTTTCAGGCACAAGCAATAATGCAGCTGGCTGCATGCCCACTCTCTTTGTCTGGAGATACTTCATCTGATGCAATTCCAGCATTACGGCCCATTCCGAGCCAGTTGGAAGCTCCAGGTGTCAAAACATCTCTTAGTCCTATGTTTGTCTATCCAACCCAGCAGACAGGTTAGTTCTCGAGCATGTTATGGGTCTTAAATCATTATAAATTTGTATCTGACTACATCTGGATTTATTTCTTGCACCCACATACTGTCACAACAACTTAAAATTATCAACTTGATGGTCTACTGGGATGTTTTTGTAAACATTAGTGTCTTACATGTAACGTTGCAGCATAAACTGCTCTGCAGCTGTTATCTCAAGGGCAACTTATGAACATAAAGGCCATTTTACTTGGATAATTCTTTTTAACAGATTATTGTGGTGTTTCTTTTACAGGGAAAGTGGCAGAACACTGCCATCTGCCTAAGGAAGAAAGCAACTTATTCCATGAAGACAACCTAGGTCAATGTCAATGCTAAGCCAATTAACTTATGATAAAGTTGCTGTTTGACTTCTGTTTCTCTTTCTTTGGACAAATTAAACTTTTCTTCCAAAAGGAAGCAGATGATAAATGGACTTCTGTGCATAACTATATTTATAATTGTGCTCAATGAGCTGATACTTTTAAATGTTTGTAGCGCTCCTTTATGGTATCTATAATATTACCTTGTCAGCTGTAGATTGCATATGGAGATCCCTTATACTATGTTCATTATGTTCATCATAACCATCCGAGAATGTAAGCTTAATGCCAGCTCTCCAGTTGTGTGACTAGGGATCAAAGTTCCAATCTCATTTCTGAAATCTTGCACCAACTAATGGTGCAGTACCCTCTGAAGTACCCTTTAACATGTGGATATCTTAGTTGATTTTCTTATTCCTTTCCTATTACCTTGATGGCATCTGTACTAGTACCTTTTAAATTATGCTGTGTTGCAATATGCTAGGCCATGCTTTTTCTCATTTAACCTTGTACTAGTTGGCCGAGGCAGATAGCTTTTCATGGCCAGTCTCCTTGAGGGTTTTTATGGATCATCAGGTTTTGAAATTTGGACTAATGTTCTGGGTTTAAGATATTCAATGTTTTTTTTTTTTGTAATTTGGCATGCCATGTAGTTTTGAATATATTTAGTTGACTTAATCTGTCTACTTCTTAAGCCAAGTCTATCTGCTTTCTAGAATTCACTCTGGTTTGGGTGAAAGACCTCTTCCCTCTTTCCCGCCTCATTCTTCTTCTTCTTCTTCTTCTTCTTCTTCCTCATCAAGTATATGAAAATTACAAGTAGCAAGCAATTTCTCATAGATGCTTAGTATTATAAGAACATTATAAATTGCAAGCAACTTCTCACAAATGCTTAATATTTGATGATTTCTACATCTTTTATTATGACAGTTTAATTATCTGCTTTTTCTCATCTATTTCTTTTTCTATTTGTTAAAAATGTTTCAGAAGGCCGAACAAGTAGAAAAGCATCAGTGCAGAGATATCTTGAGAAACGAAAAGACAGGTATCTAGAGTTGTTGATATACTTTTTATGACATCAAAATAAAGCAAAGTCTATTTGCTTTGTTATTTGTTCCTCATACCCCTGTTAGGTGAAGGTTCAAGAACAAGAGAAAGGTGGCAATGCCTTCTTCAGACATCCACTTAAACCATTGCGTGAGAGATGAGTTCTCAAATGATCAATGGAATCTAACGGAGGCATGCTTTGCTACCCAGCCCAGACCATCTCAAACACCTATCCAATGCAGCACTGTTGCTTATACAGAAAAGCATACTAATCTCTCTGCTGATCTCAATGGCAAAGGTGACATAGGCTAATCTTGTTGCATAAGTCTTTCCTTCAGTTAGAATTAATATATCCTGCACTTTTGGAATGTCTAAGATTAGTTATGTCATTTGAATTAATGCAAATTGCAACAGAATAATGTTAAGTTATGCAAATATATATTAGCCCTAAACTCCAGTTGAGGCGCATAGGTGCTGTCTGTATTCTGATTGCTGAATTTGAAATTGACTAGTAACCAAAAACTGTAACATATTATGTTCATCATAAAACATTTGCTTTCATTGTTTTTTCGGATCACATTCATCGACACCATTTGACACCCTTTAAAAAAATTGATTGGGAACTGCAAAAATCCCTTGCTTATGTCAGTTTTCCACAAGTTTTCTCGGAAGCAGTTTCCCTATAGGTAATCTTATGTGCAGTGTTAGAGTTGTCAGTTGTGTTTTTGTTTCATAATTTGTCTGAATTGTTTCCATGTGCTGTTTACCAACTTTCATCTACTAGAGGTTATTGACACCAGATAAAGCGTATTAAAAGATGTACTGATGTACTCTATCATGCAAGTTTGTTTACTATATCCTTATTCTGTTTGCAACTTGCTCGTTCTTCTGGAATTTGTTGCCATGCTATCCTCTGGTGGACAAACACATTATATATTTACTGCCTCCGCTTTTGTTGCTATGGGAAAGAACCGCTTGAGCCCGTTCTCTCACTCCCCAAGTAAACTCTCCTAGTCCCATAATGCTATCGTAGTCACAGTAACTTTAGAGTAGATTTTTTTTTTAATGTTCAAGTATTGTTAGTATCTTTGTTCTGATATGTGGTATTTTGGTGGGATGCTATTCTGTATGATGCTAGCAAGAAAGTCAATGCAGCTTCACTCATTTCATGAATGATATTATGAAAGGATTTCTAATTACTCAAGAACTCTTGTTCTATGGTTCATAAGAGAGGGTCTCCTGTCATTTGATGCCATGTGGTTATTTCTTTACAGTAATAGTTTGAAAGATATAGCATGGTGTTTAAGGCCGTTAGTCATGGCACTATTCTTCTTCTTCTTCTTCTTCTTCTCTCTCTCTCTCTCTTTTTGTTTGGATGCTGCATTGAGAGGATGTTTAAGGGCATGAGCAAGGTTTCCTTCATTCCTAATGGCAGTGCCCTGACAGAAATTGCTGATTTCCACCTTTACAGATCTGTGATGTAAGATTATTGTAGAAGAACTTTACAGTGTGAATGGTGATTCTGGATTCTCTTCTCATACATGCGTTGCAGATTTTGAAAAATGTTAAATATGGAGGACATAAATTTGTCGTGTGAAATGCTGTTTATCATTGTCAACAAGGACAAATACTCCACCAATCACGATATTAATTTTCTGATATCAATGAAGAAGGCTCTTAGAGTAGCTCCTTTGAAGATTTTCTGCCATAAGGTATATTCTGTTGTAGAGGTTGCGGCCTTGTCCTAGTTAGTGAGAAAATAAACTCCAGTTTCTAGTCTATCGACATATCTTCATCCCTTTCTATATCTCTGGGTATCTAGAAACTAATGTCTTTAAGAATGGGCAAGTGCTGATTCTATTACTTTCCTTGCTCTCTGTCAAGGCTACATGAGCAGATAAAAGTAGCTCAAACAATTCTGTCTTTTATGAAGGAGTTTAAATTTCTATGTGCAAAGTTTATATCGATTACTTGATGAGTGATGGATTGAAGTATTGAGGCAAGGGAAGACAAGTGGGGCATGAAGGACCCATAAATGGAGAGAAGGCCCCGGTTTAGGATAAGTGAAGAGGTTATGCTTATGCATGCTTAACAATAGTGTCTGGAATGGTGACAGAAGTCAAATTATTGATCAAGTGAGAAAATGCTTGCTGGGGTCTGCCTCTCAATTTTCTCTCTTTTACTGAGCCCTTGATTGTAAAGGTGGCAGATCCTAAACCCACCAATGGTTGCTCTGTCATTTTGTCTATACTACAATTATTATGGTGGCCCATTGTATATCCTTCTTGATGTCCCACTCACTCTAGCAAATCGACTATCTTTTTCCTATCTCTTCCTTTCCCCATTTAACCTTGTCTTTTCTGTTTCAAACCTTTTATCCGCTCTTGTTCTTGTATTGCCTATTTGACACTTAATTATTCATGAAAATAATGCCATAACCTTAGGCTTTCTTCTTTCTGATCCATTGAACCTTAGGCTTTAAGGATAACTTTTTCTCCTTCTTTATCCTCGCCTGTCTGATTAGTGGCTGCTACACGATTTCAAGTTTATCATAAAGATCACATCATAAATCGCTATTTCTGACTAATAAGCCAACCATTTGAATACTTACAATTTTCTTTTTCTAGCGTTCCTATTGGTTCTTGACCTCAAAATGTCTAATACTAAGCATTGAGCGAAAGCTCGCTATTAAAGCTACCGAAAGTTGAGCTAGAGCTCGCTAGCAATTTTTACTCTCTTCAGTCGACCATCCACCAGTTGATTCTTCAAAAGATCTTTTAACCAAAAAATAAAATCAGATGAATTTTAACAATTTAATCAACACTCTTATTAAGAATTAACAATTATTTAAGACTAGTGAGCCATTTTCATTTGAGTATATCTCAAAGGGCAACAAAAAATTGGAAACTACCCATAAAATCAACGATTTCATCAGCCAATCAGATATTGTTCTAGTCCATATTTTTATATGTAATGTAAGAACTGAAAGATTTTAAATTTAAATATTTTTTTATCACTATCCGTCGATATTCATCGAAATTTGTCGTTTTTATAGTAGTTAATGGCTATCTTTAATGAATGAATCATTTGAAAAAGACATCAACAATTAAACAAAAAACATCGAAATTAGAAAAACAGATGAAATTATAAGAAGAAAAAAAAACAACAACAGAGTGTACTGATCATCCCACGAGACAGGGCAAACATCCTAACATGGGGGTTTTTAGCGGTTGGCACAGTCCAACTCAACTGTCAGATCAATAAGTCAAAATCATTAGCGCGGGGCTAGTTTAGTCATTTGATATACAGCCTAAAATGCGAGTTTTCGGGAGTAATTTGCCCAAACGTCCCTCAGACTAATTCTATATACCGTCATAATTCTTAAATTTTAATTCATATCATACAACACTTTAAATTGTAATCGAGGTATCACTAAAACTTTTTCTATTAGTCTCTCATTAAAAGCCTAAAAAATTAATTAATGTGGGAGGCTAATTGATTATTTAAATAAAAAAAATCATATATCATTCTCACATGCCACGTCAGTATATTAAGAATAATAATATTAAAATATTTGTTATATCATTAAAATTAAAAAAGTTACAATAAATTAAATTAATTAAATTAAATACTAAAATTAAAATCAATAATCAAAATGGAGAAAAAAAATAAAAATAAAAATAACAGCATCGCCCCAAATCATTTCCTCATTTCCTCCACCACCGATGGTGCTCCAAACCTTAACCTTCCTCGTCAATATTTCCATAGAGACAATAAATGACATTAATAGAGGAACACATAGCAAGCTACAATGAACACTCTCAAAGATTGTTACCAACACATCATCTTAATTATCCTTTTGTTTATCTTTAAAACAATGATGATGAAATAAAAATGAGGAAGTTAAGGAGTAGTGCGAGAAAGGAGCATGCAGATAGTCAGACGCTTAACCAAAACTGGGGTTCAAAAATAATAAGACTTATAGTAAGCCTTTTAGTTTGGATTAAGAAATTATTCAAAGTTTGAATTTATTAGACTGGAAGAAGAAATACCAACATCTTACGGAAAACAATATTTGATTTGATTTACTCTTTTTCAAATTTCTCACATGGTAGCCTTTACATTATAGAATATATGAGTCTTTAAATCGTAGAATGTATATACTTAAAATGAGATTATTTGATTTAATTTTTTAATTTGATTATTGTGATGATAGTGATGAATTTCTTAAAATCTTATTTTCAATTGTTTGGAATTTATTTGGATTTAAATTATTTGAATTATGAGAAATTGAAAAAGAAAATAAAAGAAAAAATAGGTCTGTTAATTTTAACTTTTAATTATATTATTTGACTTAATTAAGTTAATTTATTATATTTTTTAGATTTTAAAATGTGTCAAATGCTTAAATATTATTAGTCTTGTAGTCATACCTCAATTAAAATTTAAGAGATTTTATGGTACAAATTGAAATTTAAAAACTATTGTATTATATAGAGTAAACTCGAAGGATTATATATGTAATTGACCCAGTTTTCAGAGGCGAAAACATTGCTACTAGTCGACGGCGTGATTGTGTATGGTGGAGGCGCATGTGCTGTCCAATGGTTTCTCAATTGCGTTGAGCATCTCTTGCGTGTATGCCGCTCGCACGCACTACTTTTCGAGATAACCAACCATTTAAGAATATCCAAATCTAAATAAAACTTAATATATATAAAAAATATAAAATATAAACTAATCAAATTTAAATATTCATATTAAATATTCAATATTTTAAAATAATTCAAACATAAATTTAATAAAATCTAAAATAATATTCTAAATAATAAAAATATAATAAAATATAATAATTTTAATATAATCGGATTTGAGTAACAGGTACCCGCGGTTCAAATCTGAACCCAATACAAATAGTAAAATTAAATTCTAAATTCGTTTATTATTATCCAACTCTATACTATTAAAGTTTGGTCAAATCGAGTACCTAAAAGTACCTACCGACTGCAATTCCTAACTACTTTATATAAATTAACAGTAACATTTTTCTTTTAACATAATTAACCAGATCTATTGGTTAATAAATTTAAAAATATTATTATTAAAAAATATATGGTTAATGTTTATATCATTATAAAATTTATATGAAATATCAAATTTTATTAAATTAAGTATAAAGCATGATATGTAAAATAGTATAATGCTTATTTTATAAATATAAATAACAATCCATAATTATTTAATTTATTGCAAAACCTCATTTAAAGAAAAATTGTTCCAGAATTTAGAGGCTATATTCAAATATCAAATGTTCATTTTATTTATTGAATAAGTTATTATTTATTTTAAATATCATTTAGAATGAGATTTCTAGAATTTATAAATTTTGTAAGTAACTAATAAATCTTAAAGTTTTTTATTTAAACTTTATGAGTCATTCATGCCCTCTTATTTATTTTTTGCATCAAATTAATTCATTGTAAGATATTTGTAAAATAAATAAAAATTGAAATATTTTTTCATTCATGAAAATAAAAGGTTATAAAATTCACTCGTATATATAGACTTTTAGAATTAATTATTTTAAAGGTTCTAAGTGAACTTTTTTTCTTTTAAATATGTGAATCCTATTTTGTTTTTCTCCAATTAACCATAAATTTTGGCAAAATTTATACTTCCAAGACCTATAACCAAAAAATCCTAAAATAAGTATTTCTTTAATCTTGATATAGAATTTAAGAAATAAATAAGTAACCTTATAGAAAAATTCATTTTTTTTGTTATAATCAACTTATCATCAATAGGATATTTAGACCCTTCAAGTATTTACTAAGAAAATTGATAATGTAATTATTTTAGGGATTCGAAAATTCAAAAAGGAAAGATCTTTTTGGTAAAGAAAAAATGGACACTCACTCGAACTCTTGCATAATTAATGATCATTAAGTTGTGTATTCCAGTATGAGCAACACACCCACTAGTTTTACCCACGAGATACTTAATATCCACTTACCATAATTCAATCTTTTAATAAATTTCAAAGGGGCCCCCCCACTTTCGTGGCACAATAATTGATGCATAGTAGTAATTAATCACTTATGCCACATAAACGGCGTCGGTTTATCTTTGATCAGCTCCAAACTCACAAAATTCTTTTTGGGTTAATTTCTTAAAATTCATTAGGCTTTTGCTTTCTTCTGTATTTTTTTCTTTTTCCAAATAATTGTTTTTGGTTTGGTTTAGTTTTGTACTTCCAACAAACAGTGTTACTTCTTTTTACTTTATTCACCAACGGGAGGAAAGTGGAGAGAGAGAGAGAGAGAAAAGCAAGAAAAGAAAAAAAAAAAAAAAAATTCCCTTTTACCAAACAAAAGAGACTTGGCAAAAGTTGGAATTCAGAATTTTCTCCTTTGGATTCCGTCGCTTTGGTCTCTCATGCCTCTGCCAGGCTCGTAATCTGTGATTCGTTCATTTCCATCTTCAAATTCAAAAGTCACAACTCAACTGGGTCTGACTCTTTGACTCTGTTTATATATTTTTTTCTGCTGCTTATGGGTTTTCTTTGAGAGGATTTTGTTGGGAATAATGTGGTTTTCATTATTCTTTACTAAAGAGCTTAGTGGCTGTTAGTTAAAGACAGATTTTTATGGTATTTGTTCTCTGTTAAGGAATAGGATTTTCTGTTCTCTTTTAGCATTTCTTTGAATTAGAACTATCACGCAAGATAAAACCGTTCGCGAGGTGGATACTTTATGAGTGAGAATCACCCATAAGTTCAATTTGCCTTATTCTTTGGGCTCAATTTTTGATCTGTGCCAAAGTTACTGAGAGATTTTGTATCTATTTTAGCTGTTTGTTTGTTTATTTATATCTCTTGTATTTTTTTAACTTCTGTTTTTACTTTGCGGTAGAGCTTTTGTTGCGTTCTGGGCTTAAGAAATCACTTGGCTAAGGGTAGTGATTTGGAATCACAATAAAGAATTAGCTTTTCTTACCTTTTCCTCCCGAACTTTTTTAGTTTTTGAGTTTTGGGGACAGAAGGTCAGTGGGAGAGTGAGAAAGAAAGTGGAGGAAAAACCTATCTGGCTACTGTGGAGATCTGGGATTTGTTTCATCTCTTATGCCCCATGAAGACTTTGTTCCTTCCTGAGTCATGTAAAGAGTCACAACTTGATGCTCTAAATCCACAGTCTTGGCTTCAGGTTGAAAGAGGGAAACTTTCTAAACTCTCTTCATGCTCTTCTTCCTCTTCTTCATCCATGTAAGTCATTGTTTTTATTTATTGTAGTTTCCATTTTAATATTCACTGTTTATATTTATTGTAGTTTCCATTTTAATCTTTGATCTCCTTTTCTTTAGATTGATTTTCTTTTGTTCTCTATTTTTTTTTTTCTCTGGTGGTGACTATTTGTAGAGACTCACTTATCAAGGTCCCTGAACCTCCAGTTCTACCATTTTTTAAACCTGTTGATTATGTAGAAGTTTTAGCCCAGATTCATGAAGAACTTGAATCATGTTCTCCACAAGAAAGGTCAAATCTTTATTTATTGCAATTTCAAGTCTTTAGAGGCCTTGGGGAAGTCAAACTGATGCGGAGAAGTCTCCGCTCAGCCTGGCAGAAGTCTAGTACTGTGCATGAAAAGGTTGTATTTGGGGCATGGTTAAAATATGAGAAGCAAGGAGAGGAGCTTATCGCTGACTTGCTTGCCACTTGTGGTAAATGTGCGCAAGAGTTTGGGCCTATAGATATTGTCTCCCAGCTTCATATTGATTTAAGTTTTAGCGCTAGTGAAACGATTTTGACTAATGCTGACAGTAAATTAAGAAATGTCATTTTCAGTATTGGAGATGAGAAGATAGTTTGTGATAGAAAGAAAATTTCAGGCCTTTCTGCTCCATTCCATGCTATGCTTAATGGGTGTTTCTTAGAATCTCTTTGTGAAAACATTGATTTCTCCGAAAACAACATATCCCCATTCAGTTTTAAGACGATAAGTGAGTTCAGTGTGAAGGGCAGTTTGAATGAAGTACCTCTAGAAAATTTGTTAGAAATATTGATATTTGCAAATAAGTTCTGTTGTGAAAGGCTGAAAGATGCATGTGATAGGAAACTTGCATCTTTGGTTTCCTCTAAGGAAGATGCTGTAGAACTGATGGAATATGCTCTGCAAGAGAACTCTCCTGTCCTTGCTGCGTCATGTTTGCAAGTTTTCTTACATGAACTGCCTGATTGTTTGAATGATGAGCGGGTGGTGGAAATATTTAGCCATGCTGGTAAACAAGAGAGGATGATTATGGTTGGTGCAGCCTCATTTTCACTGTACTGTTTATTAAGTGAAGTTGCTATGAACCTTGATCCTCGGTCTAATAAAACAGCTTGTTTCCTGGAACGATTGGTGGAGTCAGCTGAAACTAACCGGCAGAAGCTGTTGGCTTTTCATCAGTTGGGGTGTGTGAGACTCTTAAGGAAAGAGTATGATGAAGCAGAACGTCTTTTTGAAGCTGCTTTGAGTGCTGGCCATCTGTATTCTGTATCAGGTTTGGCAAGACTAGGTTGTGTTAAAGGCCATAGGCTTTGGGCTTATGACAAGCTCAGCTCTGTGATTTCTTCTGTTACCCCGCTCGGATGGATGTATCAGGAGAGGTCCTTATATTGTGAAGGTGATAAGAAGTGTGAGGACCTTCAGAAAGCAACTGAGTTGGACCCAACTCTTACTTATCCTTACATGTTTCGTGCTGCTTCCTTGATGAGGAAACAGAATGTTCAAGCTGCACTTGCAGAAATTAACAGGGTTCTTGGGTTTAAACTTGCATTGGAATGCTTGGAACTCCGATTTTGCTTTTATCTTGCTCTTGAGGATTACCAAGCAGCTCTTTGTGACGTTCAAGCAATTCTCACGCTTTCCCCAGATTATAGGATGTTTGAGGGACGGGTGGCGGCATTCCAACTCCGTACCCTTGTGCGTGAGCATGTTGGTAATTGGACAACAGCAGATTGTTGGATACAATTGTATGAGAGGTGGTCTTCTGTTGATGATATAGGATCACTCTCTGTCATATACCAAATGCTTGAATCGGAGGCACCAAAAGGTGTCCTCTACTTCAGACAGTCTTTACTTCTTCTTAGGTATCTTCTCTAAGTTTTATATTTTACTGTTGTTCTCCCATAATATCCTGAATATATTTGGTTTAGGTCGATGCTTAATTTGAAGTCAACATCAGGGCATATGTGAACCTTTAAATGAAGCTCCCTGGTGTAGATAATTAGAACCTGTGGTCTCATGGAAGCATGGGATTTTGTTTGGAGCATCCTCTTTAGAATCATAATAGTTATGCTTAGTTTTCTCAACTGTGCATTACTTTTCCCTCAGGGTAGTATGTTCTTTAATTTCCCTTTCAAGTGTGAAAGCTTTCTGGTCCCTATGTTTTACTTTGACTAATCCTTCTCTTCCACTTACAATTTAGGATGTTCTGATAGACAGCGTGGTCATTTTAAATTAAGGTTGCTAATGAGCCGCTTCTTAATCAGATTGAACTGTCCTGAGGCAGCCATGCAAAGTTTACAGTTAGCGCGCCAACATGCATCAACTGAACATGAACGTCTAGTTTATGAAGGATGGATCTTGTATGACACTGGTCATTGTGAGGAAGGGCTTCGCAAAGCGGAGGAGTCTATCAAGATTAATAGGTCTTTTGAGGCCTTCTTCCTTAAAGCCTATGCATTGGCCGACTCTAGCCAGGATCCATCTTGTTCTTCAACTGTTGTTTCACTACTTGAAGATGCTTTGAAGTGCCCTTCTGATAGATTGCGAAAAGGCCAAGTATGGTTTTTATGTCCTGTACATTTTATTTTTTAATAACAATGTCACTTAGAATTGTAGCATTTTCCTGCCAAAAATAAGACTGTTCATGCAGTAGATTGGCTGATCTTCCATAAATCAAAATATGTGACCATGAAATCTTTCATATGTTTCCCAATTTTTTGTATCAAGGTTGCTTGCTGCTAATAACTTTGGCTTGGGTCAAAGACATTGTAACAGCTGCAGTGCAAGAGAGTTTGTCTGAGATTTCAATATACTTGGGGAGGTGAATTTCCTAAAATGAAAGCTAGCCTGACAATGATTAGGAGAATACGCCTAAGTGATGCAAAATCATACTTTGGCTGTTAATATGGTTTTTATGTGCTAGGCTATGAAGTACTTACTGTTGCCTGACTAATTTCAAGTTTGGCAAACGAGAATTCTATATATGACCTCAAGCCCTAGGGATAAATAGAATAGCTTGAATTGAATGAGTTACATTGCTTACATTTTATGTTATATGCATAAAACTTAATTCTTTGAGAGGAAAAGTTCATGTATCAAAAAATAGTTTGCTGAAATGTTTCTATTTCTTTTGATCAAGGCTGTTGCCCTACTGAGTTGTCGGGCTGAGACTTGTGTTAGGACTTTATCACTTTGCCTGATGTCTAAATTTCTTATTTATATTAGTGACTCATCAGTTGTTACCATTTCATTCTGTCATGATGTGAACCGGCGCACATGCACTAATATTATAGTCCTCAAAACTTCATTTGTCAGGCGCTTAACAATCTCGGAAGTGTCTATGTGGACTGTGGGAAACTAGAGTTAGCCGCCGATTGCTACATAAATGCCCTTAAGATCAGACACACAAGAGCACACCAGGGCCTCGCACGAGTCCATTTTCTAAGAAATGACAAGGCTGCTGCATATGAGGAAATGACCAAACTAATTGAGAAGGCCCGGAATAATGCATCTGCATATGAGAAAAGGTCTGAGTATTGTGATCGTGAACTCACAAAAGCAGATCTAGAGATGGTGACAAAGTTAGATCCACTTCGAGTGTACCCTTACAGATATCGAGCTGCAGGTGAGATTATTCTCCTTCCATGCTTCACTGCCATGATATATATGTCACTTGGAAAAGTCTTTCAGAAAACTAAACTGCAAGAGTGGAGTTTTCTAAACTACATGGGTGGCACTCACAGCATATTATATTACCTGATATCAATGCATAACAATACTTTTCTCAATTGCAACTGAGATTAAAGCTACATTGCTCTTTTTTGTTGGGCCAGTGCTAATGGATGGCCACAAGGAGAAAGAAGCCATTGCAGAACTGTCGAGAGCAATTGCATTTAAAGCAGACCTTCACCTGCTACATTTAAGGGCAGCTTTCTATGAGCACATTGGTGATGTCATGGCCGCCTTACGCGACTGTCGAGCAGCTCTCTCTGTCGACCCAAACCATCAAGAAATGTTGGAACTTCACAGCCGTGTAAACAGCCATGAGCCCTGAATCACTAATGGCATGCAAGGAAAAAGAAAAACAAAATACTTGCTTCTTTTTTTTTTTTTTTTAAAAAAAAAAAATCCACCGTGTATACTAATCAATCCATCTCCCCTCAATTTTTGTATTTATACTTTGTAATTTATTTTAATTAAATGTCAAGTTTGTTCCTCCCTGTTATCGCTAACGAATTAAAAGACAATATGACACAAAAGTAATTTCTTCAGCCTTTAATGGGGTTTCTATCGCAGCAAAGGTCATAGCTTTCATTTCAATCCGACACTAACTAAAAGGATGTCTTGATATTGTTAGAAAAGAAAAATCAAGGATTAATAATTACATATTTGGTGGACTTTATAATATAATTAGCATTTTTGTTTAAATGTATTTTTCTTTCATAAAGCGTTTTGTACGTGACTTGTTCGTTATGTAATTCAATATATATATTTTATATTTATTAATAAATTAATAATTCATTAACAAAATCAGCATAAAAATATAAATAAGAAAAATAATTTATTTTCTTTTACTGCTGAGGACGAACAATTAAAAATACAATTACTATATTTATAAAATAGGTATGAAGAAGCATAGTCTGTTTTCTTTTACTATTTTACTTGATACAATGGGTGAACGCAATAGACCTTTTTTTATTTTAAAATTTAAAAAATTTATTCTTATCCTTCCTTACTCTATTCAATTTTTTTTTATCATAAATGGAATTAATTGAATATATTTTCACTTTAAAAAGTAATATATTTTAAATATTTAAAAATTAGTAATTATCATTAATTTACCTTTCAATAGTAATCATTTATTTTTAATTAAAAAATATTGTATCATCCTAAAAAAATTTAATATAATTATTCCTTAATCATAGTTTTGATAAATATTAGTTTTCCGTGTTCTTCGCACATTATAAGTTTATTATATAAACCTATTAAGAATATAATTCCATATACATATATATATATATATATTCACAATATTGGGTAATTACTATAATTATAAAATTAATATAAAAATCATAGTAAAAAGAGATTTACTATTATATTTGGTAAAACAGAAAAAATTATTGTGCAACTTAAATTAATTAAGTTTTTTTCTAATTACAGAAACTTAGATTTCCTTTTATCCTTTTTTTTAAAACATAAATTGCATATCATATTCGAAGATTATTTTAAAAATTCTGAGAAAAGATATATTTTGTTAATTTAAATTTGCATAATTTATTATAAAACTACTGTAAAATAGTCAATGATATATTTTCTAATTAAAAAATAAATTTTTATTCTACAAAGTGTCATATTAATATTATACTTTTGATGTGAAACTATAATTAGATCAGCTTAACTAAACCAATAGAAATTAAAAAAGTTATAACTTTTGAATAAAAAATAGAAAATTACTTTTTACGAAGGTAGCTTATATATGCTTTTAATTTTTTTCTTCTTTACGGATCTACTAAATTAGTTTTTGAATACAACAGGGAGAGTATTGAGCTGTGAATAGATTATCTTTTAACTAAAAATATAATTAGCATATATTAATTATTAGTGCTTAAAAAATTATAATCGCTTACTATTTAAGCTAGACCTAACTTAACATATTGCGAAGGACGGCGAAAAGACAGAAAAAATGAGATTTCAAAAGAGAACGACGTCGTACCGTTTTTAAATGTAGAACACACCAGCCGTCGACAGTGGTTTCTATTAGCACCAATTTTGCTTGTGTTTTTTTTTCCTTTCCCACCTTGGTCTTAGTTAAGCTATTTTGATTTCTTTATTAATTATGTGATGTTAACATTTTAACATTATCAGCTAGTATTTGGCTATGTAATCACATTTTAATCTTCATTTTTTATTAATTGCATAAAATCAATCAGATAACGACTGCAGTGCTCGTTATGCTAAAAGAAGAACGTAATCATTAATAATATTATATTACTTCATCAACTATTAGTTGCTACCACC
Source organism: Ricinus communis (assembly GCF_019578655.1). Taxonomy (NCBI): domain Eukaryota; kingdom Viridiplantae; phylum Streptophyta; class Magnoliopsida; order Malpighiales; family Euphorbiaceae; genus Ricinus; species Ricinus communis. Next base: position 6,114,171 of record NC_063256.1, on the reverse strand, counting down.
AGCATTTGTCGGTCATTAGCAACCAATAACCAAATTCCAACAACAAATGAACACTAGATTTCAACAACCAGTAACTAAATTCTACCAACCTGATCACCGAATCAGGTAGGCAAGCCACCTTTTCTTTCTTCCAATGAATTTTAATTTTTCCTTTTCAAAGGGAACATTTAAATCAAATGGCCCCAGGTTAGCCAAAATGATGCCTCTTTGCACTCTCTTTTTTTTTTTCCTTGCTGTTCCCCAAATATGTGGAGTGCTGAAAAAGCGAGCCTATCGTGAGACATCAGGCAAAATTACAACCTGCTGCTGCACATGGTAACAGCATGCATAAGCAACCGTCATGAAAAGTAAACCAGAGACTAGAAATTTTGATCCGTATCACAATTAAGCAGATATTAAGTTTACGACTATTTAACACCTACCATTCTTTTTCTCCAAAAAAAAAAAAACCATTTCTAGAATGCATCAGCAATTCACCCCTGGCCTGAGATATGGCGAGCTTGAATTAATTTGCAGTACACAAATTAAAGAGTGCCAACATATTTGGTAATTACAAAATAAATCAGAAAAGACCCGTACTGTACCTCTATGAAACAACGATCTCCAGGCATGTTAAACGGCAGGACGTGTAACATTTCATCATTCAGGTGGGGGTTGGAAATAAGGATGCTGCAAAGCATCATCAACACTCAACCGATCCTCCTGCACTCGCAAAAAACTATATTTAACCATGTGTTATGCTTGCAAAGGCTGCCATTGAAAACTGAAACAGGTAAACAGCCAATAACTAGCTATACAATTTGGCATTGGCCAATTATTAATAATGAATTTTGTTATATTAAAGCAACCACATGTCACTGTTGCATTCTTATAAACTCTGTACGAGATATTCTAGGACATATCCAACTATCCAACAAATTCAACAGCCTCTAAGCCTGGATATTGTTATTGTATCTCAAGTGAATAGAATACATGCATTATTTAAAAGGGTGCCTATGGCTTGGCTGTCAATCAGTACAGAATGCTAAGAACTGATACCCATGGTCCTATTAGTTGGTAATTTGGTTCTAATTATTCCGCATGGATCAAAATTAATGCGAAATATGTACCTCTGTCATAAGAATTATTTAAAGCAATTCACATCAAAGAATAGCAGAAAAATTCACCAAATTTCCATAATCTGCATACTCACTGGATTCCAGAGCAGTAGCTGGCGCACTAACCGCAAAGCCCATACATTTGGAAACCTACATACAATGTGAAACAGTAATGGATATGTAAAAGACCAGCATTAAGGGCAAAAATAAAACAGCAATGCTGTAGTTTAATCAAAGAAAGTAACACCAGCATCATACATTACCCCAATCTCAAAGGATCTCTGCTCTTAATTTGTTGTGAAAAGAAATCTTCAGAGCATTTCCAGGCAGCAGGTGATGCTCTACCCTGAATCTCCAAATATGAGATTTTCTCAGCATTAATTGGGAAAAAAAAAAAAAAAGACAAAATATAATGACAGATAATATGATCTCTGCATATTAACTTTCTCAAGAAGCATCACGAGCGTGTGTTAGTTATTGGGGTGGTGGTGGCTGGCTGGGGTTGTTGGTACATAATTGAATCAGGGGACAGGGACTATACATGAACTAGATTTCAGGATAAACTGCTTGTACTGCCACTAGAAATCAGTTTATTCTTTCTCTTTCATTAAGCTAGAAGATTGTGTAACCTTCCCCAAAATTATTCACACATTCGCATCCATTTGTGCCTAGGCTCAAACTAATGGTTTAACATTATCTCATATTTTGCAATGAGGAAAATGCTGTTAGACAACAACTTCACTGAATACCAAAGAAGCTACTAAGAAAACCTGGCTGTCTCCTACTACCAACAAAATTTGATTTCTTAAATCAGAAAAAAACATCACATTTAGCAGGTATATCACTAGCAGCCAATTTAAGCCAGTGGATAATCCAGGCTTGATTCTAACAACCAATTTCACTAGGTATATCACTAGAACATTGTATGAGGAAAGATAATTCCATTAAGATATAACCAACCAAATTGTTGTCAGGAAGAGAAAACTAAGGAGATCTATCAATTAAGAAAAGTAGACTCACTTGGCCCATTGCTTGATGATGTTTTGAGGAACTTCCAGGGATTAAGATGCACAACTCCATGAATGACCTAAGTCTGGCGCCACACAAATAGCCAGTCATGAAAATAAAATATTTCTCCTTCAATCAACTAGTATATATCCTCTTTCTACTAAGAAATATAAGCCTTAGGATATCATTTCCCAAGTTAATTATTAACTTTGAGGATCTATTATTTAGGTACTAAAGACTCGAGCTCCTCACCACTATTAAAAACAACTATAATGAACTCTAATCATCATAACTGCTCATGCACCAATACAGCATAAAAAAAAACTTAAACTTCGAGTCTGTACTATTGTAAGAATAATACAGAAAACTTAAAAATGGTGGTGGAACATGCATAGAAACCACAGCTGGTGGCTCTCACGACATCCTCCTCTTCTTCTCAATTTCAGGTGCACACAATCCTGACACTCAATTTTGATAAAAGAAAAGGCAGTGGTTGAATCAAGAACTTGGAGGCTCTGTCATGAGCCAGGTTAGGGCTTAAAGCAGCTTCTCAGAAAACATAAATCCAACTTTTTGATCTCTACTTTGAAATATATGCAAAATCATTAGATATACCTCTACACTAGAAAAGAGAGAAAGAGACCATCTGCAGAGATTAAGGTTAACCTGTTGCGCAGCTAAAAAAAATAGCTACTCTTAAATAAACTTCATGGTTCCATTAGGAAGGAAGGTGCAAATAAAAATCCTAATTCAGACACATAAATGCGGCATTGATCATGACTCAATTTCATAAACAATGATAATCCAACAAATTTAACTATAATAATTGTATATGGGGAAACACTCACTTGCATGCAAGCTCCTTGAGGTCTTCATTCCAACCCTCAATATGAGGATCTAGAAGTGCTCGTGTTAAAGCACTGATTTGAAAAACATTTGGCGATCCCAAAATCAACTCTAAGATCACAACACCAACACTCCACATATCATACCTGTGAAATACCAGAGAAATATTGGCAATGATGAATAGATTAAAATGCTGACATTCAGTTATAATGATAACAGATAAACGGAGCAAGGAAAATAGTTTATTCTGCAAGATGCAAGATCCTGAAACTCAGCATGACTAAATGGAAGAAAAACATACTTTAAATTCAACGCTGTTGGCCCTTGATACCAACTAGCATTAAGAAACGCTTCTGGAGGAGCATATTCATATGTTTGTTCAGCCCTAATGATAGATCAAAAACACTTGATAAGATACTAAAACACAGGAAAAAATAACAAAAGAGGCTCCTCGTGGAAAATCAAATACCTAGAAGGTCCTGCTGATCCATATAAGTGTTTCAGAGTGAACTCGTCCATTGCACTACCAAAGTCAATGATGCGCCTAAAGTCAATAAAAAAGAATCCAATAACCAGTTCAATAACTGAAAATACGATCAGAAAGCACAAATCAAAGATGTGTTTTCTCGCAAGACATTTTCCATTTACTAACCAATGACTGGAACCTACATGTAGTGAAAATATAGACAAAGAAGCTCTTCAAGTTAGAAGAATCATTATAAGATACTCATACATTTTGGTGGTATAATTCTTGTCACCACTAGGACCTCCTTTTAAGCATTTACCAGTGTCCTGATCTTCAAAGCATATCACCATGTTCTCTGCCAATAAGAACGATTCTTTGAGTAATGCATAATTCCCATGAGATGACTTTACTAACGGATATTAACAAGTAAATCGAACTTTGAACATGCTGACGGACAAAAAAGAATGTGATGTTATTCATAATATCCAACATTATGCAGACAATAAGATTCGAAGTTTGGTCCTAAAACATTCAACCAGCTTATTCCTGAAAGGGTAATCTCAGTACTGTATTTTGCTACTAGGATTCAAATCATTTTATGATACGTAGATGAGTTTCCCTATTGAATAAATTTCATAGTGAGACATTCTCTTTATTTTCATTTCTTTATGTGATACTATATCAAGCTGCATGAAGAACAGTTCAGCTTCGTTGAATGATAAAAGAAATTGTGAGCTCCTATTATCAAGGGAGCACATATAAGAAATTCCCACAAGTGCTTGCAATAAAGGAATAACATCCATTAGTTACATTAACTGAAGGAAGGTCAACACAGTAAATGATCTAATAAACCAACAGATGGTCATAATCAGAAGCATGGACTAAAAAAGACTGGCGAACTGTTATTGATGTAAATAAGAACTTCTCTTTTCAGTATTTGCAAGTAATAGATTCCCTTAAGGGTTAGTACAAATTTATGCTTCTAAGAAAGTTATTATATTTTCGAAATCACAATACACTAAAATCAACCTATCATAATAAGACCTTGGTGCTCTCACCAGGTTTGATGTCCCTGTGGGTGATGTTCCGGTCATGACAGGACTTGAGAGCCATCAACTGGGCAAGATAAAAAGTAAAGCATATTAGATATTTCTATAGCAAAATGATAAAGACGCGGATGAATATGGAAACAGAAAGAACTTCTTCAATCAAATTACACAAGCCAAAACTTGTTACATGTATTCCATTACAGGAACTCATTCACCAAAACTTGAACAGAGAATAAAATTAGAAGTATTCCCTTTGTTGTACCTAAGGACCAACCCAAACTTCCAGATGAATATTTAATCAGAAATAAAGCTTTAAGAAATAAGCCCACAGATTTCATCAACTAGTTGCAGTTATTCTAATGATAACGAGTTCAGCAGAGGAAGAAGAACTGAATTTCATCTGAAAAATTGCATGCACCAAGGTTGAATCGTCTTGATGTGTATGTATGTAAAATAGAATAAATAAATAAATCATATGATGTAAATAAGGCAATAAACACTTTATGCAATATCCACATATAAAAAGAACCCCCAGAAGTTATTGAGGCCTGAATTACCAAAAACTTATCATATAACACTCAAGTCTAGATTTTGTTTGCAGATATACCAATTGCCATATAAGGTTGCGCATTTCCTCTTTTCCTGCTTTTGTTGTTCTCAACCAATGCCACCACTTTGAGGTGTGCAACACCTGAACAAGCTTCGTTTCCTCAACCTTTTCTTCATTAGCATTATGTTCTATCTCTTCCACAGCATATATCAGCTTTGATAAGGACACTCCTTCATGACGAAATACAAGCCAGATTTCATTAGATCTCGACTCAAAAGACTCTACATATCTTGCTATATGGTTCAAACCTTCTTCAAATGTTCCTTGCATTCTAAACTCGTTGGAAAACATATTTCCAAACAGTGAATCATCCATTTCTAATGGGTCATCAAAATCTGATAGCCATCCTTCTAATAAAGAAGTGGTGACTCCATCTGATAGTAAACCTCCAAGACACCTGGAGGCATTTAGAAAAACTTCACCAAAATACTTCTCCCTTAAACCACTTAAATAAACGGCAGCTCCTCTCTCCACCTGTTACAGTAATCAACTACTTTTACAAACACTTCCAACTTCAGAAATTACAACTCAAACATTAAACAAAAAACAAAGGAGAAAAAAGAACTAAGAGGAGACAATTTCTAGATTCCAGGATGTATCCCCAAAAAAGATAGAATGAAACAATGGAGTCCATTAAAAAATCAAGTCCTCTCAAACCATAAAAACTTAGAATCAGAGGGAAATTAAATATGAAAAGGAAAAGTGGTCAATTTGGAGTTCTCAAACAAATCGACTAGAAACAAGAGCCAGGAATTTCGAATCTCAACCATTGCCCAGCCTGACAATCCGGACTACATCTCATAATGATCTCAACCCATATTTATAATAGATACCTACTTTTCTAGTCAGGCAAGCCAGGTTGGTCCAGGCCTGCAATAACTGCAAATCACAAGATCAGTCACTTTCAAGGCAGGCCTAAATTTGGCCACAGGCCAGACAGTCATACTATCTTAGAAGCACCGAAGCAAAAGCTATAAGTTTCCTGAATGGATGACCACATTGTCAATGCTTCCATAACATACTTTCTTGTACACTAGAGTCAGGAATTGCGACTATATCTTTCCTGAATGGATGACCACATTGCCAATGCTTGTCATGAGAATGCCTAGTAAAGCCACCAGACTTTATAAAGAAGAAGCCTCTTCAAGATGATGGATAAGAAGAATAGAGAATCCCAGTGAAAACACTTAAATCCGTGCTCTAGTAAGATTATAAATAAAAAGAAGAAATTATTTAATCCACTTTTAGGAGACAAATCCTTTGCCTATCATTTGCTTAACTTTCTTTAGTTGATATTAAACTGGGTTGGTGCTTATAGTGCACGGAGTGGCAGTCACTCATGCAAATCAAGCGAGAAGGAGGATCTATACACACCAAGATGGAAATAAAATAAGATTCTCCACATGGCGAAAGAGCTACTGCAAATACCAAATAAAGTCACCAGACTCGCCACAAAAACACAGGCAGACAAAAAAAGATTTCGGACATCCAAGGTCTAATGTTTGATCGATTGATTGATTGCTGCTATACGGGAAACACATTAATAAAGAAATCAGATCAAGCAATAAGTTATCAGATAAATCAAAACTTACCATGATACGTTTTAAAATAAACAAGTCATCATCAGAAGAACCAGCGTTGTGATCATGAGTAGTACCATAAGCTGAATCACTTCTATTTGCATTTGAACAACCATTAAATGACAGATTTTCATTTTCTCCAGTCCAACTTGAAGCACTGCCACCTTGATGACAATTCCAATAAAAAGCAAGCCATACTTCACCATATGATCCACGACCAAACCTTTTCTTTAGCACATACCTAATGGGTAAAACGTAAGAATGTCTTAGTTGTTCAATCGTAAAGAACAAAAAGAAAGAAGCACAAAACAGAGCCCAAAAATTAATTAGGAATAACTCAATCAAAGCAATAATTACAAGCATTAGCAAAGAAATTCCCCAGCCACAAGCATGGGGCAGCTAGCCATCACGGCAGATCAGCAAATAACCATTGCATAGTCTATGCTAGAACAAGAGTGATCATTGCACCCCACCACCAACTCCCGCCAGCACTTCTCTAATTATTTTTCTATAGTCCATGTTTTATTAGTATTAAAAAGTCAAACAACCTCAGATGATAGGATATGACATAACTTTTCTGATTTCCCATTGTTGGCTACCAGGGAAATTTGAATTTCGAATTTTTATTCCATAAGCTAAGATCCACAAAGATAGGTAAAAAGTTATCAATACAAGAAAAGATGTGAACCTTAAGTCAGGCATTGCATGATCAGTTGATCTATAATTTGAACCAGCATCCTGAAATGGAATAGATTCAAGCAAACCAAGGAAACTAGCAAAGCCCTCAGGAGTAGTGCATTGATCTTTAACTCCAACAGTCATCGCGGAATGTAAGCAAAAATTCAGGTCACTATACAGATTTAATGGCCCCCCTAAAACACAATTTAAACAACTGAAGGTGAGTGCACTGTTAAATTGTGACAAAAATCATATCCATTTATGCCCAGACCTCAACTCACCCATAATCAAATTAAAATTGTTCCAAAAAATGTTTTTGAAAAAAGAGAAGACATCTGTTAAAGAAGTTTCTTGGAGATGTTAAGATGCCATAGTCCTGTTAAAAGCAGAAGATTAAAAGAGCATGCCACTAAGGAGCATCTAATGCAACTTACCATACTGATGACTGAAGACCTCTGGTAGAGCCTGAGGTAGGTTGTACAAATTATTTTCTCTGTCATTATTTAGAGCTCTCACAGTATCCATATCATTTAAGTGCTCCGACAAATAATAACAACCAAAATTGCCACGTTTTCCTTCAACCTATGGAAAGAAAAGAAACCAGCATCAAAACTCATGATACCAATCTCATGACTGATACTCATACACCATCTTACAGTTTGTTTACAAGGAATCTGTCTCAGATCCTTTCCTTTCTTTGGTGACCAGAGATTAGGTTTTCATTTCTTTCAATCGTACAGATCAGAGTCTCGTGTACTTTCAAGCTTATGGATCATGAGTAAAAACAGTGGGACACAAAATGCAGAAGATAATAATTGCAATGACCAGTCATTTATATGTATCTAAGAATATCACTCTCCACAGGCAGAATAATTTGTTCTGTCAAGGGAAACAATAAGAGGTAAGGCCACCCGATTTAGTTAAGCAAAGAACAAAAATCATAAACAAGACTTTTAATTCCTTACCAATAACCTATCAAACTTTGCAAGAAGTGGATGTTCATGCTGTAACTGTACGAGATCAGAAGTGATGTCATTAGCTGTCAAAGAGTGACACAACAATATGAGCTCTTCAGCGCAAACAATGGTTGAAGTTTAAGCATAAAGAGGATGCACAGAATTCAGCAGAGAGTTGGGATACATACGAAATACAATTAGATGGAGCTGTAAGCAATGCTACTAAAACAAAGAAATGCAATATGAAAAACTATATGAATTTGTTCGTAATCTTACATTCTCAACATAACATGCAAAATTCACCAATGACATCATTCATGACTTGCATGTTAATAAAGTGAAGCAACAGAGAAACAGTTAAAATCACTATGGACGGGCCAAAATATGTCAGCAAGTCTTATGATAGACAAGGCCCGAACATCATAAAACAAGATGCAATCAGCAAACTATCATACATGGCAAAATACTAGTTCTGGCACAAAATGGATCAGCACAAGGATAACATGACTGGTTTCAAGTTGTTTGCAAGGGACATAAGAGCTCAATGCAGGATCAAATGAGGCAATAATAACAATATCTGAAGCAACTCCGAGTTGATTGCCTGGAGCCATGACTAAATATTTGCAAAGGGCTGAATACAGCTCTCTCTTCCTCGGATGAGAGATATAATTTTTTGCCATGGCCTCTCTCCCATTCTGCTATTCCAGAAATGTCCATAATTTCTCATTAGCAATTCCTAGAAGCCAATTACCTAGTCCTTGACCACCCTCAAGACTTTTATAAACGACCAGCTGATTAACCAACTGATCCCTCCTGCAATTCACAACACCAGAATAAAGAACTTCTGACATCGATTTCTCAAGTTTAGTAGCAAGTTTACCATAGATGCTAAACAAAATACAAAATGGGAGGCAATACTAGATATGCGGACATGGGTAAGGGAGATGCGTCAACCAATGCAGAGAAACTGGCCGCCCATCCGGCTTCTTTGAAACTGCAGATTCCCAGAATCTAACAAAAGTTTATGCTAATGGCCAGCCCTATCACCAACTCTATTAGAAAAGCCAAAACAGGATGCTGAGACCATCTTAATTTATCTCCATCAAATCCTAAACATGCCTTAGCTACAATCTTTTGTACAAATATGCAACAGCAAAATAGTAACAAAAATTAATTATTGAGCCTCATGCATGTAATAATGTACTCCGCTAAACAATAATTCAGTCAAATACAGCATCTTCAGAGACATTAGAAGCAGAGAGAATTACCTGAATGTCCATGAAGAAACCTTTTTAGTCCCAATGAGCAATGCTTATCTCCCTCTCCAAGACACCTCTCCCTTGGCAGTTCCTGTGAAAATCCAGCAGATCCTAATGGAACAACAACAGATGCCACATTGTCCACACTGCCTCTTTCAAAGGCAGTGTTTACTAAGCATTCAGCTAATGACTCCGTACAGGTAGAAGAAAGTTCTGATCTCTCGGTACCATGACCATGTACATCCCAAAGTATATCACAGACATCTTGTAGGCTCAGCTTTTCAAACATGCCATCAGATGCAACCACAAGATATGTATTATTTGTGGTGAGAGGTTGCCAATCTGTCACTTCAGGTGCAGATATAACACCATAACTGAGAAAATTCAGAAACATTTTATAAGAGAAACACATAAAACATCCTTAAATCATAAGTAATGGCAATCCAACTAAGGCTAATGGATGATAAAGAGGCAAGAACATCAAGTAGCATGTAAAGTGGATATCAGACAGAGATCATTTGGGACATGAACAATATGCCAGTCATAAAAAATTTCCAGTTATGACCCCACCTTTTAAATTGCACATCCCCAATAGCTCGGGAAACAGCCAACTGACCATTTACTCGAGGCACACCACCCCACTCATAAACATATCCACCAGCAGATTCCACACGAAACTTTTCATCATCCCTATCTGGATGATGATCTCTAGTCAATTCCTCAACAATAAAATGTGCCAGCCCATTGGATGTAATTAATTTTATGTTGTCACGAGATCTTATAGATGAAACAGCCCCGTTACGTCTTTGTTCTCTGTATAGCCTTAATAAAGCAGCTGTAAATTCAAAGACGATGAACTTAATAAGCTTCAGCACATTCTCATATGGCTATTATATTCTTTTCCTTCACAGTCAAGAAAATCAGAATACCCTGAACCATTGGCATGAACCAAACCATGGTAATTAAAGAATGTATCTGAACTTTGAATAGTTGTTATATGGCCAAGATGTTTCTAACCTTTCGCCTCTGCAGGAGACTGAAATTTTTCAGAGCACAAAAAAGCCTTTGAATCCCCAATATTGGCAACTAAAATTTGGCCATCTGCTATCAGTACAATGGTAGCTGTAGAACCCGAACCAAGATTTTTTCGAGATGCTTCCTTAATGACCCAATAGAATGAATGCCAATTGTCAGCATAAGTATTGAGAAAAAAGAAAAAGCGTGTTAAACACTAAAGGAGTAAAGAATGTAGGCAAGAGAGGAAAGTCCAGTGTGACCTTGCCTTAGAAAATGTAGCATCAATATCATGGATTGCCCGCAATAATGCCTCCTTCAAAATCTCCAAATGAAAGGAATCATCAAAATTTTCAGGCAAATAGAACTTAGACCTGCAAAAGCATTCTTACTTAAATTGCATATTTTAGGAACAAAATGACACAAATAAGATTCATGAATTAGGCAGATTTAAGCACTAAAAAGCACCATCAACATCAAAAGGCTAAAAACCTAGTCCAGAAGCTTCTCTATATTTTACTAACAAGAACAAGGGTAATTTCAAGATGTGTTGAACACACATTTATTAGTAGCTAAAAGAACAAACCAACAGTTGTTTGTTTTTCAGGTGATTCTTAACCAATCACAAAATTGTCTTGAAAAATAAATCAATAAGTGCATCACTGACTGTGACCCAGGGGAGAGAAGTACCATTACATCCTACCCTTTAAATGATTGGATTAGATCTTAAATGAAATTCAATAAAACATTCATCTGTATGAAATTACTAAAAGAATTTCACTTGTGAAAGCACCTATCAAAGTTCAATCCGTGCTGAACTTCTCCATTCCAATTTAACACCTGAAAAACAGTATCCTTTTCTCCCTTAATAGGCAATCTTCCCGTAGATTTCTTCAAGACAAAAGAAAATGTTGCATCTAAAAGAAAATAAGTATGCAAAGCAAAATACTCCAGCAACAACTTTGAAGCCATCTCACTAGCCTCGGCACCATTATGACCATCAAAAACTGCCATAAGCCCAACCATAACTTCCTTAAGCCCTGTTTTATCTGCTCCAAAATTAAAAGTATCTGTGAGTAGAATCATCCTATTTAATCCTAAAAGTGCCATTGTAATACTGTCTTTGTGTTAAAGAGGATATATGGTCTAAGTATATCATTATCGAATTTTAATTACTGTAATCGTTTTGCCAGTATTTTCATTTGTTCACCGCATGGACTTCCTTTAACAAAAAAACAAAGCAATTTGTCAAATAATGCCTTTGATTTCCTTTATCTGATACATAACAATAATGAATTTGGCGGTATTAAAGCTCATAAAAGTGAGAGGTCTTCTCCACACTAGATGAGTTTTCACCTTAGTACAAAGATATGACTATCCTTGATATGTAGTCTACAGCGGGTCTCACATCAATCAAAACAGTAAAATTGTTGACAAAATTTTAGGATTCACAACCCTAACCCTAAGTCGAAACCTCTTTCCATGGACAGACCGATCCATATGCAAATTTACATAAACACGCCTATAAGGTTTAAATATGAGAACAAGGAGAGACCAGGAAAAGGAATGCGAATATCGAGAGCGCATAATGTTCGGTCCTCCTGAGACTTTCTTCGACCCTGAACCATTGCCGATTGGCACCGGGTGCTACCGCCGAAAGCAGTACCCGTGGTAGTGCGTGATCGAGAACCGTAGTTTGGAAGATTCCAGCGAGGGCATTTTAGGGATTGGAAAACAGCCGGAGCACCGCCTTCTTTATACACCGTCAAACACGTAGAGGATTCTCCGTCACAGCGTGGCGTTGTAAATAGGGTTACAATAAACCCTAAAATTAAAAACTTAAAAGCAAATTCCGACATTTGTCTCCTGTCAAATTAAATTCTCGACTTCCATTGAAATTTTTTATATCATGGAAATGAAGTCCGGGAAGAAAAAAAGAGTAACTGATTGGCGCGCTTGTTCGATAGGTAATGTTGTACAGAGTAATTAATTAGCGAAAGCTGTCCAATTATTAATGTTATATACTACTGTACATAAAACCTGGCAAACTATTTGATCAGGAAAATATAAAAACCGTCAGATAATACGAAATAGGACCCAAAATAAAAACCCGTTAGCTTTGATATTGAAGAAAGCGTTTTTAAACTTTCCTTTTCAATTTTTAAACTTTAAAAATCTTTTTCCTTAAGAAAGGTATATAAATATATATATATTTAAAATTAAATTTGAAGATATATTATTATAAAAATAAAAATTTAAAATATTAAAAATCATTAAAATATAAATTTCTTTCTAATACCAAATAATAATCCTAATATACCAATAATTTGGAAAAATAGAAAAATGGGTTGAAGAACTAAACAACAAGTTCAAATCCCAACAACAAGTTTAATAATTTTAATACATTATAAATATAACACAAGTTTAAATCCAATATATTAATAAGTGATAAATTAATATTTTTTTGCTGATTCCTATTTGGATCAATTGACTAAATTAATTAATTTGATAGACTTGTAAAAAAATATTTGATAATAAAATTTTATAAACATTTATATATATACCACTTTTAGTATTAGTAATTTACATATATTCATATTTTATTAAAGCACAAGTGAGTGCATCGAATCTTAATAATTATACAAGCAATATAAATAAATATCCATAAACAATGTAATTATAATATTTATATTAATAAATGAATATATTTATAATTTATTAGATTAAATCAGTGTAATAAAAAAAGTTTTTAATTATTTAAATAGGAACATTAAATTTATATTTGATAGGATGCAACTATTACATTTAATTTTATTTGATATATAATGTATAGTAATTATATTATATAATCAATATATTATATATATATTAATTTTTAAACCTAAAATTTTTTTAACATGTATGCTTAATTTTGACACATAAGATTTTTATTTTGACATATGTATTTATTTTTTACCTATGAAATTCAAATTTATGTGTAATTTTATAACTTTTCTATTAATTTATTAATCCATAGTTACATTCTAACTAAATATTGACTATAATCTTTAAAAATTATACATTAATTATATTATAATGTTATATTAACTAATAATTTTTAATCAAATTAATGATACTAATTCTATCATAAGAAACAATATATTAATTATATTTTAATATTATATTAACTAATCGATTAATTTTATAATTAGATAATAATTCTAATATAGAAAATAATATTTTTAATATTATATTCAATAATGAATTAGATTTTTAATTATATAATAAATTTTTAATTCTAAAAAATAATAATATCAATTATATTGATATGTTAATTTATATAATACTAAAGTTAATTAATAAATAAGTCTTAAAATACATTTTTATATTATGGCATTAATAAAATTTTTAAAAAAATATGAAGATTTAAAAATAGTCGGTTTTCTATTATTTTTAAAAATTTTATAAATCAGTTAAATATTAAAAAATTTATTAAATTGTATTTATTTAACTTGAATTTATAATCAAAATAATAATAACAACATGCAATGCATAGATAAATGACTAGTTATCCTTAATTTGATATAATATTTAATATATAACAAAAATTATATAATATATTTATATTTATTTTATTTTTTATCAATATAATTTAAATACTTTCACCACCAACCACCATTATGCGATGATTGGTGATCAAATCCGGACAACTAATGACTATATTAAAATAATAATTTTAATATTATTTTTAAATACTTTATTTTAATATTTTATTTTTACACCAACTATTATAAATAAGATTAATATTAGAATAAAAATTATAATTACATTATATTATTTTTTATATAACCAAACATACTAATAGCATAATAAATACATTACATTTTATAATTTTTTACTTTTATTATTTAGTTGATTGCATTAATGTAATACGCTCTCTTAAATATAATTTAAATTACTGATTTAATTAAATGAGAAGATTAGAAAATAATATATATTTAATAAATTATAAACTGCTGATTCATATAAGCTAATACATTCTCCCAGCAAGAGATTTCTGCAATTAAGCTCATTCCCATTGGGCCCCCAACCAGTATCGACAAATGGGTTTGGAACTTGGATAGAAAAGGAAAGCTCTCTACTAAATCAGTTTATCACTTGGCTTGCTCCCTTCCTGACCAGCTCACGACAACACACCTTGCATCATCCTCTCGTGCTGCTACTAACCAAGTCTGGAAAAGTATCTGGCAGGCCCTATTACCTCCCAAAATCAAATACTTCCTATGGAGAGAAATTAGATATTCTGTTCCCACCATGGCAGTTCTATACAAACGACAGCTAGCACCAAACCCTCTTTCCCCCCTTTGTCAAGGAGTTGTGGAAACAGTGGAGCACCTTCTTCTTTTGTGCAAATGTTAAAGCTGTTTGGTTCGCTTCTAGCTTGGGATACATTCCCGATGAGTGAAATCTTGTTAGATTCGATGGGTGGTGGGAAGAAATGATGTCATGGGAAACTTTGTGGAGGACAAATATTTCCTTAGTAAGCTGGGATTCCTACGCTGGCACATATGGAAGGAACGCAATTCCTGGTATTTAACCAAAAAGCTCCGAATCCGCAGACAACCTCGGCAGCAGCGGAGTTTGCGCTTTTGGAATTCCATGATGCGATGTCCAACAATCGGACTAACATTGAGAATGCTGTTAGAGAGAGTAAATCTTATGCTAGAACATGGGAAAGACCCCCAAGGGACCGACTGAAATTTAATTGTGATGCTTCCTTCTTTGCAGAATCACTAGAGGTGGGCATAGCTGTCATATGCAGGAACAGTTCTGGTCAGATGGTAGACCGGGTTGGCTAAGAAATTCCAGGCGACATCTGCAACTCAGGGCGAGGCTCTTGCGCTTATGGAAGCAGTCCAGTTATCTCGTAGCATGGGTGCTTCAGCATGTGATTTTGAAACGGACTGTCTTGACTTGAAAGAAGCCTTTGGTGAACCCCATATCAAGCCCCTGGGACACTGAGATGATTGTTATTGACCGGTTAGATTCTTTTGCTAGTTCTACTATTGATTTTGTACCGAGGGCTGGGAATAGTCCAGCTGATTGGTTAGCCCGTAATGTTGCTCAGGGCAACCTTAATCCCAGCTGGGTGTCCAACCCCCCTGATCAGTTGTGTGCTCTTCTATGTGCTGATCCTAATGCATCTTCTGATGTTTGATGGTTCAAAAGAAAAATTAACAGAATTTCTTAGCCCAAGCTATTACTTGACCAGACTGCCACAAACAGTTAATTTATATATATTTTAATCAAAATAATTTTATTCATTATAATTGTGCATCCTCCCTATTGGTTTAACATATGTATCAATTTATTTAATATTAATATGTAAAACATTTATATGTATGTATAATTTACTTATTTTCTACGATATGTACATATAAATTTAATATAAGTAAAGATTACTTATTTATAATTGGTTTATTTCACTTATTACCTTTAATAAAAATCTACTTGAAATAAATAATAATTATTATAATATAATATAATTTCTCATTTATTAGTAAAATTAATTATAAAAATAATACTTAAAAAAGTGCCTACAAGAAAGAAAGTGATATTAGCATTCTTCTTTATTAATTATATAAATAAATTTGGAAGGTCAACATATACTTTTTATAAGATTATACGTAGTACATAAGTAAAATTGAAAACCATAAAGTTAGGAGACCATATTTTTAATTAAAAAAAAATAGCCATTCTACAATTATCATAATCACATGCATCATCATCTTATATTCGAAAGACTTCTGTCAATTCAACGTCAAAAATTGAATTGAATTTTATTTTTTATTTGGTCTTGTATTTCAAATAAAAATAAAATGAGAAAAATAATTAATTTTATATTGTTTAAAAGGCAGGAAAAGATAATGAAATGATAGGAAACAACAATAATTTCTTCATCATCTTCAAAATTAAAAAGATAAAAGAACAAGAAGACGCTACTATTTATTTTAAAATAGCCATTTAGTTTTGGAATATCATTTTATACCTTTTGTAATAAATTAAGGATAGAATAATAAATATAGATGTTTGAATTTTAATTTTAATATTATTTCAAAGCATTTTAGTAAATAAGTATTTTTCAGTATTACATTGAGTATTTAATAATTATTTTAGTAACTAATTAATATAAGTACCATTTAATTATATATTTTCAAATAATTATAATATAATGATTTTGGTGAATTTTAAATGTAGATTTGTGATTTTAAATAAATAAATCAGAATTTTATTAAGTTAACTTTTAACATGTATATTTATTTATAAAATATAAATGAATCTAAATTATATTATTTATTGTCTATTTGGATGGTAATTATAATTTTAACATGTTTAAAACTAATGTTGACTTATTTTAACTAAGTATTATATATATATATATATGGAGAAGTAAACAAAACATTAAGGATGAGGACTTTATTGTGGCTAGGCTTAATTAGAGGAACTAAAAATGCAATTTTCCGTATTAACAAAAAAACAAAAAATTCACCTCCATTCCCATTCTTTTCTTCCTCACGCTGCACACCCGCTCTTCCCTCATTTCTTTCATAACCAACACCAGCCAGCCCCAAAATGTTTCCTTCTCCTCCTCCTTCCACTAACGACCCCTTATTTTTAGATTTTTTCACCGAAAAAGCGACGACTTAGAAGAAAGAAGCACCCAAATCGGCTGCTGGCATTTCCTCAAACCACCATTTGCCATCGTCTTTTGGGCAAACTAGCATTGGAAACGAACTCCTCACCGGTGTCGCAGCTTTTCGGCTTCGATCCGGTGTTTTCCACTGAGCTTCAGGCAAAAATATTTGTATATTTAGGTTATATGCGTCTCAAGCTTCACCATAGGCACCTTCGAATTCGAATTTCGACATCGTTGGTTATACTGACTTTCAAACTCTAATATTTTCGGGACGTGTAGAATTTCAAATTTTTTGTTAGTATAATTTAATTGGAACTTAAGAGCATAAATTATCAAAAAATGTTAAATCTATTAATTGATCATTATAATTTTTTAATTAATAGATTGTTTAATTATAAATATTAAGAAATAATTAGTGTGGACAATTATTATTCGGTTTTGTAATAATTATGGTTGAGAATAATTAAATTAAATATTGAAAATTATTTTGAGTTGATGTGTGATTGATAATTAAACTGGTTTAATTTATTATTGATGTATTGTGGAGTCGGAAAAATAATGCAAATATGGATAACCCTACTTTTGAAAAATATTCAATAATTATTTGAAGTGTTTTTAGCGGGTTCTCGACCTGTTCTACTTGGGGGTAAATATTTGTACTTCAAGACAAAATTTGACAAATTTTTGATAGGATTTCTAAATCGGAATTATTAGGTTGTCAAATCCTAGAAGTCTAAGCTTAGGTTAATTATGAAATATTTTTATTGATTGAATTATTTATGTGACAGATAATCCGACGGTCCAACCAGCTCCACCCGAGGCATAGGAGCAGCTTGAGGGAATCATCAGAACTGTGAATTGAAGTTATTTAATCACTGCACATGTGTCATGCCTAATTTAAAGGCAATGTTATTTGGTTAATCATTGTTATGATTATTATTAATTTTATTTTTTATTATCGATATTATTATTATTATTATTGTTTTTATTATATTTTATTATTATTATTATTGCATATAATTTTTATATCTGCTATACTCGAGGCTATTTAATTTTAATGCTTAATATGTTATTGAACAATATTATATTTGCTTTGTGATTTATGCTATTTTTAAATATTATTAAAGCTATAATTGTAACTTCGGGATTAGACGGTAGTAAAATATGTCACCGGATCCACGTGCGCACCGCTATAAATCAGAGACAGATAATAGAAAGATATTTATATGATGTATTTGGTGGAGCATAGTTTTTGGACATACGGAAATTTTGATTTGCCAGAGAAAAAATTTCTGGTCAAACATTACTCTCTAGGCGCCGGCTGTATTGGTAAATGATCAGACTGAATTTAAAAACCTTGGTCGAGTTTTGCTATCTGAGCACCAGTTTTATTGGAATAAGAAAGCTGAAATACTTACAGAAATGGAGTTTAAGATTTCTACTGAGGTACTTATTCCGTAAATATTAAAATTATATTTTTTCGAATTATGACATAACACCCGCTTTAATATTATATAATGTTTTATATTATTTAAATAATTATTTTATTTAAATTATTTTATTTATAATTAGATTATATGATTTTAACTTACTCCCACGATTAACAGTCTCAATTTAATTTTTCAACTTTCTACAGTTTTTGTCCTTGGCAGCCCAACTTCCTCTTTCCTGTGGCTTAATATAATTAAATTTATTTATATATATGATAATTAAAAATTTAGATTTTTCATAATAATAATTCTAAACTTTTTTTTTTGCATGTTAAATTAAGTGAACATATTTTATCTAATTGTATTGAGGACTGATTTGAATATATAATATTTATATGGTTGAATATTAATAATAAAATATTATTATAATAAAATTATATTTTAATTGAGTTATTAATTAATCAAACTTGCTATTTGTTTTGATAATCTTACATCTATCAATTCTCTAATGCCGATCCTAAATACACATTAAATTATAAGTTTTTTCTCTAAGGATATGTAAAATTATCAGTTTTTTCCTTTATTTCTTTTTTGAATATCATGGATTTCCTGCTGGTATCTTAGCTTTCCAAAGAAAAAAATAGATATATACATTATTTTTCTTTTTGTTTCCATTCTGTGTGACAGAAAAAAAAAAACAAAATTATGTATAATATTTTATTTTCTTTTATTTCTCATTGTTAAGATTCTTTCACGTTGGACTTCAACTTGATAAATCATGTTCATGATTTACATCTTTAAATTGATTTCAAATTATGGATATTTAATTAAAAGTTTAAATTTTAAAATTTAGTGAGTAACTTTTTAATAGATAATAAATTTTATATTAAATCATGAAAATTATCTGAATATGACATTTCATATTATAGTTAAATATGGGAGAATATTAAAATAAAGTTTCGAGATAAAACAGTGAAGCTCTTAAACGAGAGGACGTCATGGATTGAGGATTAACGTCCTCCACAGCAGAACACGCACCTTGAGATCTACGCCAATGTATTAGGCACAATCCAACGGTTCTCCTCTAATTTGAACCTCTCTTTCTAATTTTAATTTCTTCTCAATTCTCTAATCTCAAATCATTGCCCTTGGCCATGTGATAATAGCTTTTCATGTTATTTCATAAATCACTGCTTTTTACGTAATTAATTATATTTGTAAATTTTATTAATTAAACTATTAAAATTGGAAGCGTTTAAAAGAATGTGAAAACTACTTTTATTGAAACGCTTTGTTTTTTTTTTTTTGACCGAACAAAATACTTTTGAAGCTTTTTTTTTATATACAAGTTAACATATCAAGCGGAAATTGTCCACTTAAAATATGACATAATTTTATCTCTTTTAAAATATCTTATTTTCTAAATGGAAATAAAAACTAATTTTAATAATCATTAAAAATCCAATTGTAGAATTTAGTTAAATAAATCCATTCAATTGAATTTTATTTTTTCTAAGAAAAAATAAAATCCGCACATGAATTTAATTTTTTTTATTTTGAAAAAAATAGAAATCATGATTAAAAAAAAAAGAAGGGAAAATATCCATAAACTGCGGCTCGCACTGCACATAATTATTTGGCAACTGTTTCAAGAACTTGCTCTCTTTTAGGCGACAGATATATAAGATCAAGTAAATAGAAAAATTAATGGACAAGAAAACCTAGGATTTGGCTTAGTCAAATCCTCTAGCACCAAATTATTATATGGAAATACCAGAAAGTTCAAAAGGGACCAAATTATTGTATATCCTTTTTTTCTATATCAAAATCATTTTATATTAATATATTTCTAAGATATTTAATTATTATGTATCACACATATATATATTTTTTCTACAGTAAACACATGATATGAAAATGTATTAATTAAATTAGCAATTGGAAACGTTAAGATTGTATGAGAATTTAGAGTATATGTAATGCATACATTCTAGAACCATGTAGAAGTTTCCTAGAGCAAGAGGGATTGATTTATTTTATTGAATTAGCTAGTTGTTTAATTGATATGGTATATTGTTGGCAGTTTTAAGACTCTTGTCTGATAATAAAATATTTATTTATTTGCAAGAGAATTTATATATATATATATATATTATTCAATTATTGACGTATAAAGAATTATTATAATGACGATGTGATGTGGTGCCCTGCTTCCAAAAAATTTAACCTTAACGCTCTCTCGAATTGAGATATTTATAGAACTCGTCCACCTTTTTTTCTTTCTTTTTGTTTACACAACGCCTTATGCTTTTGTGATATTGTATCGTCCAAAGGGAGCAGAGCATAGAAAATAACCAATCAGAACAAAGATTAACTAACGTAACCAATCAATCAAATATAAAATATGTTGGATAACAATTGTATATAGTGTGCGTTGCTATAATAACCAGGTGATTTGCTTATACTCTTACAATCATATTAGACTATTAATAATTAATGTTAATCCTATAAAAGAGAATTATTATAGTTATAAAACAAAGAAAAATAAAGATATTTATAGTACAATTATTTCATTTTTATTTTACTATTCACCAAAAAAAAGTTTAAAAGGCTTTTTTTTTTCTCAATTCTTAATTGATAGATTATAGCAAGAGATTCTTTGTAAACGTGCAGAAATGTGATTTTCTTCCTTTTTCTATTTTAGCTTTCCAATTAAAGGAAATGAATCATTTTTCCATTTTTAATTTTTATATTTCCTTATCCAAACATAAAAAGTAAAATAAAATATATTATTTTCCTTTTCTTATCTTCCTATAAATCTTTAGGATAATCTCTATTTATATTATTCCTTTACTAAATTTTATTTACAAATTTAATATTATATAATTATAAAATAATAACAATGCTGTTAATATAAAATGAATGTCTTATAAAATATCTGCTGCCTTCGTGTACTTCATTCCTAAAGGACTGCCAATTGGCGATATGGGTTATAGAGCCGCCAATGACTCACTTTCTTTCTCTCAACAAAACCTGAAGAAAAAAGATTTAAAGATTCAGGGATTGGTGGAAGGAAATTCCTTCAGCTATGAAGTCACACGCTGTACAAGATCACCTAATTCTAACAGTTACTATAATAACAGGTTGAGCACACCTGTCTCCAAATAACACTACACACTTCCCAACTCGTGGGCTTCCTCGTATTAATTTTAGTTAATATTTCCTCCGCAGCTACCAAAAGAAAAGTTCTAAACAGAAATTACAGAATTTTTAACTAAAAATAAAATGCAAAATTCAATCCAGAAGCTTGGCCTGCGGTATAAAACCCAATCTATCAATAGTGGAATCATGATATAGTTGAGTGATATTACATATTAATAAATGAATTTTTAAAATATATTTATGTCCTTTAATATTATTGTTTCGAAAATTGTTTGCTATGGCATCCTCATCCACCGCAAAGTCTAGTACCTTCAAGAAGTGTGTAGAATGTTTATGGATAAGTATCTTCTATTTTTTTAATAATTTTTGTTAGATCGATGAAGTCTTTTCGTATTATTTTATAGTTGAATAATAATGTAAGATATTATATGCCATTTTGCAATTACATTAGTGCAATTGTGCAGATTGATAAAAAAAAAAAAAATAATAATAAGGAAGGGCAACAGGGAGGCCCACTTGTTTGTCTCAGTCTCACTCCTCGTGACTGTAAAATCTCAGCCGTGAATTATTGATAACCTCAGGATTTTACTCGGTAATAACGAAAATCCAAGCACTGCTAATCTGCCAAGAGATTGTTTGTCAATGTGATGTTTCAGTTTTTTTAATCTCAAAAAATATATAAATTTAGGTAAATTAACTACTTTTAGATTTGAAGACAATAGTTTAGAGAATTAAACAAATATCAAATCTGCTTTTTCTACATGGTAATTTTAAATTTAGAAATAACAGTCAATTGAATATTTTTAAATATTTAATCCGAGCTAATTTTAATTGAATGGATTTAGATAATAATTAATAAATTTTTTATTAATTTAAAATTTTATTTATTTTTATTTTAGGTTTAGATTTAAATTTACGATATCCGTTATTCGAATCCGATTATGTTATATTTTATTTTATTATTATTTAAAATATTAATTTAAATTTTATTAAATTTATACTTGGATTGTACTAATACATAGAATTTTTTTATGAAAAATTGGAGTTGATGAGTTTATATTTTATATTTTATATTTATATTAGTTTTTGTTAATATATTTTAAAATTTAATTCTTTGTAAATAAATATTTATTTAATTTTTAAATATTCATATAAAGGAGTAGGATAGTTTTTATCCATTTAAATATTTATAGATATATTTAATAATTATTTAATTTAAATAAATTATAATATATATATATATATATATATATATATACCAAACCAAGTTAATTTATTAGTTAATATAATATAAAAAATATTATTAAAATATTATGTCTTAAAATTAAATCTCTTTAATTAAGAATATAACTTATCAATTAATTAAAAATTACATATAAATTTAATTTTTATATATTAAAATAATGATTATGTGTCTAAAATAATAGTATTTATTAAGAAAAATTATTTTCCAAAATTTAATATATGTAAAACATTGAGAACTTGTATTATTATTATTATTATTATTTTCCATTTCAAATTAAGATTCCTTGTTCGTGAAACAATAGATAAACTGAAAATGGCAGGTTATATGGTTGTCATTCGGAGGAGAAGCATCAATAAAATTGTCAAAAACAAAAAATTTCATAACTATATTTCAACACTTGCTACCTTCTGGTTGTTTGCCGGAAAATGTCTATTATAATATATAAGGTGGGTGAATTAAATTTTAAATTACTAATATAAAGAATAATTATAAATTTAGTGTCTTTATTTTTTTTCTATTTTAGTGTTTTAATTATTTTTTATTCAATCAAGTATCTAAACTTACTAATTTTTATATATTATGATGTCTCTTACAAGTTTACATATTAAAGTAATTATTAACTCATTTTGCATGTAAAATAATCTAATTTATCTAAATATTCTTATTCATTATTGTTTACAATTTCTTATTTCTTTTTATATTCATACTTTTTTAATCTTTTTTTTTTATTTTCTATTAAATCTTTTTAATACTAAAGGAAGTGTTGGATTAAATTCTTTTATTTTTTATTTAAATTTTTAAAAATAAACTTACTCATCATTTTTTATTTTTAAAAATTATTTTTTAAAGCACTTAATACTTTCATTTCTTTTCTCTTATTATTTTAAGGTGAAAGGATATATTATGTATTTATTTTTTAAGGTGAATGCATGAAAATAAAAGAATAAATAAATAAAACTAATTTTTTAAATTTTATTTAGATAAATAAAATATAAAATAATCTTATAATTTTTTTAATCTTTTGAGAAACAAATAAAATTTTTAAAAAATAGTGCTGAAAATAGATAAAAGTAAGATAAAAGAAAGAAAAGATAAAAGCATATGATATTATTTTAAAGAAAAGTATTTAAGTCAATATAATGTTCAAAATTAGTCAAATAAACACTTTAACTTGTAAAACCTGCTCGATGGCTCTATATTGAAACCTTTTACGAGGTTTAGATACTTAATTGACAAAATACTAGTTTAAACACTAAAATAGAAAACATAAAAAAAGTTAAAACACTAAATGTGTACTTTTTTATTAATATAATAAATATTTAATTCTTAATTATAAAACTGAGTTAATATGTTTAACAATAATTTCTGATCATATATACATGATATTATAATATTGATTCTTAAGGTTTATTCATTGAACATATTTTTCAAGTCATTATAAAATAAAAGAACTAGATATAATAATCATATAATGAATTTATAAATATATTTAAATAAGTGTATAAAAGTCGATAATAATTTAAGAATACATTAAGGATACAAAAGCTTAACAAATTAATTTTTATATGTTAGTAATAATTTTAGAATATATTAAGGATGTGAAAGTTACTCCAGTAGACAAATATTGAGAAGATCGATATCTTAGTATTTTAAATAGATACTTTAATTTATTTATTTTCACGTACTAATTTCTTTTTAAAAAAAAATTATAAAATGTTAAATAGAATTCATATTATATCATCATATTATCTTAAAAATAATAAAATATTGAAAATTTGTATAAAAGAATTAAGTGTCCAAAAAAAGTAAATGCTCACATATTGGAGAAATATTTTACTAGTAAAAATTATAACACATTTAAATAATATAATTTACGAGTTAAAAAACATATAATGTACATTATGTTTATTTAAAATTTATAAATTTTTTAATTTTTTTTGAAAAATTTAAAAGTTTTGTATTTTAGATAAATCGAAAATTAATTTACACTGTGTTTGATTAAAATCGATAAAATTTGTATGTAATTAATTATAGCTAAATTAAATTATAGTAAAATATATAAAAATTTTAAATAAATTTTACATCAGATTATCTATATATATTTTATAATATTAAGATATTTTATTAATTTTATATTTTGTATAATTTTTTGATAAATTTCAACTAAGAAATTATCACCGTAAGCTAAGAGTATGAAATTGGTTGTACAAGAGTGAATTTCTTTTTTTCTTTTATCTCGTCTCTAGTGCTCCCTACCAACGAACCAAGTGTGAATTAGTTGATACTTGAAACTGTGGCTCACAATATCAATGATTTACGACGCGGTTAACTCATTATTTAGTGGGGTCAATTATTCACCAATCAAAACACTTAAACTTATAGTTAAATGAGAAAGGGAAAACTTAAAAACTTTGATGGCTATTTTAAATGTTAGATGTTATTAATATTTTTTTATTTATTTAATTAAGAGTTGACAATAAATATCTAAGCTGACTATTATGATTTAACGTTTTTCTTTATTTACAGAGCAGATGGCCTAACTTTCTGTCTCTTTTTCTATTTTCCTTTTCTATCTATTTTTATTTTGTGAAAATAAATTTAATAAAAAGAAAATCAGTGTATTTTTTTAGTTATCTATTCAGTTTTGTTTAAAAAAGAGAAATAATTATTTATATCTTAAAAATCAGTTTTCCTCTCTTTTCTTTCCTGAGCGAATTATGAAGAAAAATAAGCTTATATGTTTTCTTCTTTTGTTTTAGTTTCTTTTTTACACCACTTTACACGGTAAAAGTAAAACAGTTACTTTTTTATTTGAAAACTTTTGAGAGGGAGGCAAAGAAAGAGGGTTGAATTATAATAGGTCATATTTATAGTTTATATTTTTTATTTAAAATTGAACAATTAAATTTCTATTGAAAGTTTATGATTTTTATTAAATACTAAAATTTAATTATCAAAATTATACTATATAATCTATTATATTCAATTTGAATATAATTTTTCTTAGTAATTCAATATCAAATTAAATATATATATCATATTCAACTTGGATATGAGAAGATCAATAGAATTTTATTTTTAATTTTAAATTAAAAAAATAAGTTATAAATATGACTATCATCTTAAATTTGAATATATCAATTCATGCTGAGAAATAAATATATAAATTAAATTTAGACTTTTTTATTTTCCTTCCTGGTGCGTGCTGAATAAGGAGAAAAAAAGTGAATGAAAAAAAAAAAAATACAATCATTTTCTTTTGATAATAAAAATATATTCATTTAAAAAATTACAGTATAAACTAAAGAATTATAAACCTACATTTATTAGCAGAAGTACAAAATGATGTTTAGAAACAGAATGGCAACATAATATTTTTGTTATTGATAAAAAAATTGCTATTACTTTATATAATTTATCCTTATTTTCTGTGTCAATTTAATTTTTTTTCATTTCCAATACTTAATCTTTTCATTCTTTATCATTATGCGTTATTCAAATATAAGGCAAGAGAGACTATATTAAACATAATTATTTATCCATATAATTAAAGAAACCATAGTTTAAACATTAAAATAAAGACAAGAAGCATTGATATAATAAAATACTTTCTTTTTAAGTTTATTTACTTATTACCATTTGAAGATATGAATGGCCCCCGCACCATACCTCCACCATACCTCATACCATCTATACCCCTTCGGAAGTTCTATTCTTCCAGAAGTTTCCTAATCCACTCTCACTCTCTCACTACCGTTTGCCAATATTTTCCCAATTATAAAACACAGAAAAAATTAAATTAAATTAAACTAAATAGTACTATATAATATAATATAGTATTAGAGAATATAAAAGAAAAATGGAAAACCACAACCAAGAACTCTAGAACTTTCTAATCTTGATTTTTATAATAATATCGATGCTTCTATTTAAAGAGTTAACATCTCTCGCTTTACTCCTTCCTATATGGGTATTACACTATCAACTTTGTCATGGTTTAAGCAACCTTCTTCCAACAGGAAAAACAGGGGAAGA
Source organism: Ricinus communis (assembly GCF_019578655.1). Lineage (NCBI taxonomy): Eukaryota > Viridiplantae > Streptophyta > Magnoliopsida > Malpighiales > Euphorbiaceae > Ricinus > Ricinus communis. Next base: position 6,087,059 of record NC_063256.1, on the reverse strand, counting down.
AAAAAGAAAAATGAAAATCCCTTGTCTAAATTCGAAAACCGAAAAAAGAAAAAAAAATATTTTATCCATTTTGTCATTTATTTTCACCAAAATCACTCACCTCTTTTAATTTCAGCTTTAAAAATTCTCAAGTTCCACTCTCTTTTCTTTTTCTTTTTTAAACTTGAAGTACCAGTGTCCTCTGTCCTTCTGCACTATAACTATTTCTTCTTCTATTCTTTTTCCAGTTTCAGCAAATAAACATTTCCTCTTTTGTTCAAAATCTTTCTTTAATAGTTTTCAAGAATCTTACTTACCTTGTTTGTTTCGAGAATCTTGAACTGGCGTCATGCTCTGTTTCTCTGACTAATACATTCAAGAAGCAAGAAAACTAAAATTGGTAATCCATCGACTGAAATGATGAATCCATATTTCACAGTGAAAGAGGAGTACGCAGGATTAAGCTCATCACAATCCGGAGATGAGCCACCACTAGCACAAATGCAGATACCACCACAGCCAATGGAAGGGCTACATGATACAGGGCCACCGCCATTCTTGACAAAGACTTTTGAGATGGTGGATGACCCAATTACTAATCACGTAGTTTCTTGGAGTGCTGGTGGTATTAGCTTTGTTGTTTGGGATCCTCATGCTTTCTCCACTGGTCTTTTGCCTAGATACTTCAAGCACAATAACTTCTCCAGTTTTGTCAGGCAGCTTAATACTTATGTAAGTACTCTATGCTATAATCCAATACAATTCTTTAAATTCTCAGCCTCCTAATTTCAGCCTTTTTTTCTTTTTATTTCATTTTAATCTGGCTTTGAAATTAAAGGATTTGTTTTAATTCTTCGTTATATGAGTCTCCCTTTTGCTCTTCTCGGTTCTTGATTATAGGGTATTCATAATCTTGGCTTTGTTAAAAAGAAATTATATTTAATTCAATTTTTTTTAATGCTTTAAAAGGAAGAGGGACAAGTGTGTATTAAATAAATCACCAGGAAAATAGATTGTTCTATGAGGTTCTGGAACGTGAAGATTGTTCTATGAGGTTCTGGAATGTTCATGCAACTTCGATAAGAATTCTCTCTCTCTCTGTTTTAACTCCTCGTTGCAGAGCGGATGATTCATCCATTTTTTTATTCTTTTATCATTCATCTTGATCTTGTTTCTTCTTGTAAAATGTTATTTTATTTTTCCAATGGTTCTTGGTGTGGCCATGTGGGGTCTTTTGCGGTATATGGATTAGTGCCAAAAAAAGGCAGAAATAATACTATTATATATGTATTGATGAATCAGCAAACAGATTTACAAATTAATTATATATATATATATATATATATATATATATATATTAATCCAGTTATTATAGATGCAAATCTTGCAGATTAGTTATATTAATATAACCTGATAATTGATAAATTTCCAATCATTATCTGCAGGGTTTCAAGAAGATAGATCCTGATAGATGGGAATTTGCTAATGAAGGGTTTTTAAGAGGACAAAAGCATCAATTAAAAAACATCAAGAGAAGAAAAGCACCTTCACAACCTCTACCTCATCATCAACAACGACAGCAGCAACAAGAAGCTCTTGGTGCTTGTGTTGAAGTTGGAAGATTTGGGTTAGACAGAGAAGTCGACCGTTTAAAGCGTGACAAGCAAGTTTTAATGATGGAGCTAGTGAAGCTTAGGCAGCAACAACAGAATACTAGAGCTTATATTCAGAATATGGAACAAAGGCTGCAAGGGACAGAACTTAAACAGCAGCAAATGATGCAATTCTTGGCTAGAGCAGTGCAAAATCCAGCGTTTTTACAGCAATTAGCACAACAGAAAGATAAAAGAAAAGAACTTGAAGAAGCAATGACCAAAAAAAGAAGAAGGCCTATTGCTCAAGGGCCTAGTAATGGTGGTACCAGTCATAGTTTAAACAACATTAAAGCAGAACCTCTAGAGATTGGAGATTATGGGTTTGGAGTTTCGGAGCTAGAAGCACTGGCATTGGAAATGCAAGGATATGGTAGAGCAAGAAGAGGGCAAGAAGAAGAAGAAGATGATGATGTAGAGGCACTAGAAAGTGGAGATAGAGAACTTGATGACGGCTTTTGGGAAGAACTGTTAAGCGAGAGTACCACAGGAGGCCAAAATGGAGATGTCAATGTATTAGCTGATAGATTATGTTATTTAAGTTCATCAAGTCCTAAGTAAAGAAATGAATGTGGTTCATCCTCATCGTCAGCGTCATCGAGGATCATTGCGAAATGATCATTTGGTAGAAGGCTTTCTAAAATTCCACGGTCGTTTTGTTAGTTAACGCTCTGATTTTTGTGCAATTAGGTCTCTTTCAAGATGCCATCAGGCCACAGTTTTCACCTTGATGATTTCTTGGTGGTTGGCAGGAAATAGGGGAATAACCAAGAAGTGTACTACCCGTGGAAAATATCTTTGTTACCGGTGTCTCTAACCCATGTGTATTTTAATCTTACTCTCCATTTCCCCACTTGGTTAATCTTTGTCTAATCTTGATTAGGTTGCAGCAGTACTGCTTGGAAAAGAATCTGGTTGTCCCTTTCATGATTTGTCTCGAGGTTTTTATTACCCCTTTTCGCCATTTATTGGTTTTGTTTCCTCCACTGATCACTCATGATGTTGTTCTGTGCATTTATTTCATTGGTTAACTACCCCCTGGGTAATATTTTATTTTTGGCCTCGAATGAATTTGTAGATTGTCCAGAAGCTGTGTTGAAATTGGACAAGATGTTGCTGCAAAGTTTCAAGAACAGCCACACAATCAATTAGATGTTCCTTTACGACAAGTATCGTTTTGGTAGTTAACTGTGATGGTTCCATAATATCTTCTTCTTTTTCCTTTTCTCTTGCAATGTCTCCTTCTTAAAAAGCCAATTCCTTGGTCGGTGATCGGTTTCTTGATGTTGCATATTTGCAATGTAGATTTTTATCATGTCAAGTCGAAATCACTTTTCATCTGTCATTTTCGTCGTGGCCGTGGGGCTCTTTGCTGGTAATGTATTTAAGTAGTTTGGTACCATAACCCAACAAATTTCCTTTGCTCGAGTTTGTTGTAGACTTATGGTATCAACAAAAAATCATATTGAAAGGTGCCTATTGAGCAGCAGGATCCATTCAGTGTGCTCTTTTCCTTCTTCACATGCATCTGCAATTATGAGTTTTGTAAAGATTGTCAGTAGTGAAGACTCACTCTACTAATGTTGTGCACATATAGATTTTCAAGAATTTATGGTCCTGTAATCACCACTAGTCTTTTCAGGATTGAACACTTGTAACTGCTAGCGCCAAAGATTGCCAAAAGAAAAAGGGTCCAGATCTCACATGAAATCCTCCAGATTTTGATTTATGATCTCGGAGGTGTTCTGCAACACCTATAGACTGTGACAGTTTCTTGACCAACTCTTATTTTTCAGTCAGAAAATAGCTTATATAAATGAGGCCCCAGCTGAGTAGAGGAATGTAAAAATTAGTGTCAGGGGCAAATGCAGCAAAACCGTTTATCAGGTGGTATTACCTGAAAGCTCTGTTTGGTTGTTATTTTAATTAAAGACAGACCATATACCTGGAAAATAATGGAAAAAGAAAAAGGACTAAACACAGCTTTTCAAGAAAAAATATCATTATTGTGCATGTTATTGCTTAGATATATTTTCTGGTTTGAAAGCCCATGAAGATTTTTAGACTTAGATACTTGTACCTGAAAGAAAAGGACTTGGTGGTCATTTTAAGAAAATAAGATCCCTTGAGGAGTTTTTTAGATTGACTTTTATCTTTTTATTATTTGTTTTCAGATTGGAGTTTGAAATGGAAATCTTACAGAGATGATTTCAGAAGCTGAATTGGTATGTTGTTTTTTATTTTTAATAAATTTATTTATACTTTGTTAGTGATTATTCTTGATTACAAAAAGTTCTCTCATCATAGGGTAAAAGAATAAAATGAAGTAACTGCAATAGTGCCTTAGGAGTGAGGTTTGACATGGCAGTTAAAATTTATTTAGAAAATTATCCAAATTTAGTTAAGAAGCTGATAAAAATTCATTTAAGTTTTGAAGGTCCGAGGCTAAAGAACTTTAAAAATAAAAATCTTGCAAGGGATGGCCCAAGGTCCAAGATCTTTTTGGGTCCGGCTGAGCTCAACTGCCAGGTCTGCACTTTATCTAAGCTAGATACGATGACTTCACTATCATATAATGGAGTAAAAACTATTTTATTTAATCCAACGGATTAAAATGAAAAATATTAAACGAGGCAGAAGTAGGTCCATATAAGTACTATTTATGATGGTAAAAGTATTTACTATGATGGCGATGGCGAGAAATCTCAAGTTCAAGTCTTTTTATTTGTGCTGTGAGAGTAAAAAAGATGAAGATAGAATATACTAATTTATTTTAATTAAGTCTCGGAAAGTCCACAAGTTTTGCCATAAATAAAAAAAATACACTTGTTGCATACCAAAAGGATGAATTAAAAAAGAAAAACATTAGGTGCATTATTATAATTGAAAGTAATAATTTGCAGCAACTAAAATACATAAAAGAATCGAGTCTAAAATGAATAAGAATTACAGGAGTCAAATGCTAATTTGTCCTTATTAAGCATATGCTAGGATGACTTGATTTTTAAAGTGACTACATTCTTAGGCATATTGGTTCATATTCATGAGTTGATTGTGGGTGAATTTTATATGCAAAAGAGCAGCCGTATTTAGTAGCGTTAGTTATATACCTAGCCGAAAAAGAGGGTTTTTGAAACATTTGGCTTGTTCTTTTAGGAAACGAAGTGTAGTAGTGTTGTTTCTTGTATGGAAGTAAGAAATCATATTTTCTAAAGTTGCCCTTCAAAAAAAGTGTGTCCAGAGATGCTGTAGAATAATGAAATTAGTTGTTTTGAAGTAATATTGTAGTTGTTTGATTTACTCTTCTCTTGGTTATGTTGGACTTGCAGAATTCTAGGGATGCCACCAGTACGTTACCTACCTATTGTATTGTAGCATTCCAGGAATATGTTCAGCTTCCTTGTCTTCCAGCTATGGTGAGTGAACTTGGTCATGTCAAAGCTGAAATTAATTTTGGAATATTAACCTTCCTACCTTTTGGTTGTTATTAGTTACAAGTACCCTTTTGTTGCACAATGTGCTTCAAACCCTAGGGAGGGTGTTTCGCATGTGACTTCTTAGAGGAGCTCCCAATATGCATACGAACCTTTTCATCCACCAGGTCAAATCTGCATTCTCTGCAATCTAGTGTGTATAAGAGCGTCAGAAAACAAACATAGGTTTGATCCTATTGTTCTATAAAATTGCCAGAACGAAATTGTACCCTATTTAAGTTGTCCTTATGTCCATCTTGAGCATCTCGCATGTCAAATGAGTGCTGGTTGAGTGGTTATAATATTTTCGTTCTAAAGAAGGCTTGTCCTTATAGTCTTTCTACTCTCTGTTTCTCCTTGGGATGCCACATATATCTCTGAATCTAGTCAAAGAGTTCCTATGAGAGGAGGGTGCCTTCTGTGGTTTGTTGTTCTCTTCGTCTCTCTTTCCCTTTGGGAGGAGGAAAAGGGGGGTTCGGTAGGGGGGATGATAGTGTGATGCAGGCTTTATTTAAAGAGTACGTCCAACAAAACAGAAGCAGCTGAATCATAAGACTGCAATATGACGTGCCAATACCTAAATGGGACAATGATAAAACCAAAACCCAAAATTGCAAAAAACCAAATATGTCTAAACATCTTGACTAGGAACTAATTCTGTAATAGACTATCAAATACCCTCCAACTTCTGGCCAGCCCTCTGTCCTGAGCACAGTCTTGAGTGTTTACAAAAATGCGAATTTGTCTTCCTAAATGCACCCATTCTTTGAATGTTGCCTCTTTATGCTGACAGCAGTATGCAGTCCTCCATTTCTATCTTCCATATGAGCTGTGTTAATGCAGGCAAAGCCATCTAGGAGCTATGCTCTCTAAGTCTTATCTCCTAAGGACTAACTCACAATCTCGCAATAATGGCTTGGCATCCAGTCTCGATTGTTCTACTAATTAATCAATCAATCAATGATCTTCCACAATGTATTCCTGCTAAACCTCATTAATATTCTACTTTTAACCACAGTTAGATTGTGAACTTGAATTAGCTACATTCGTGTTTCAAATTTTCTTTGTAATGCTGAATTATGAGATAAAGGTACTCCATTCAATCAAACCTGACTGCTGATTGCTCTGTATGAAAGTTGTAGATGATTTAGCTGTCTGAACCTTTCAGCTGATTTATGTTATTTCTTTTAAAGTAGGTTAAAGTAGGAAACATGTTTTGTTTGTTTGCATTTATACAATTTCAATTTCTCTAGCTCTCTGCAACAATTTCTTGACGTTCTTGCTTTATTTAAGCTTGCGATTATGAGTTAATATTAAGATAATGTTATTCTATGAATTAGTGTTGTAATAAAGGATCTGTTATCCCATAACTGGAAAGAAATAAGGAAACACACTTACTTGGAGGCTGTAAATACCCTTTGGATTCTCTTGTAAGACGCCTAATAATAGTCGATGTATCATAATATTTGAATTTGAAATGCACTATTATTGTCAGTGTATGATAACATTTGAATATGAGGTGCACTATTATTGTTGTTGATTACATGACAATACATTTGAATATGAGACACACTATTGAGTACATGACAATTATGGTCAAATCAAGCGCCTGTGTCATTCGTGAACAATTGTAACAAAAAAGATTTTAACTTTTAATTGAAATAAGACATGAACTTGTCAACAAGGAGGAAGCATGGTTAACAAAGAAGTAGCATACTTGTTCTAACTTTTTATCTTCTCATTTAAGTGAATCTATGACTGTGGTTAAGCAGTAGAAACAATAAATGATATTTAGGTTTCTATGAACTTGAGTTTAGGACTGGACTTGAGATTTTTTATTGGATGAATAGGGAATTTACAGCTTATTATATGACTTACAAAAATAAGGTTTCCCGCTACTGTATGACAAACAAATGCTTGCGATATAATATTTGTTTTATGAATTGATTATAATATCCCTTTGATGCATATTATATTCTGGCAAGAATTAGAGGAACACTATTTAGTCCATAAAATTCTGAAATTCAGCAAAAGCAAGAAGAGAAAAATTTGCAATCAAACAGGAAATTGTTAATCTACCAGGATGGTTGAGTTGGAGTAGTATGAATTTTGGCTTAAACATATAATTAAGTGGGTGAAGTAAATATAGTTAGTTTTTTGTTATTAGGGGTAGGATGTTTTGATTGATGATGTACGACCTTTCTCGATATTATTTGATTTTTGTTATAATTACATAATTGTATTCCTTTCTTTTTTCTTCCTCTGATTGAATTATGTATCAATATATTTGACGGACCATTGCTTGGTGTTGCCGTAAAGGTCTGGGTGTTACAATCTTGTTGGTGCAACCTCAGTTGTCGCATGCATCATTTGCTTGTCTCTAAATTACTCCCTAATTTATGTAAATTATGTTTGAAAATATCTGTTGACTGTTTTAGCTGTTTATTTATCTTTTTAACTTGATGTTCATCAAAGATTATTTTCACCCTCTATCTTCTCTTTTTTAGTGTCCTAGTATGTGTGCAAGTGAGCAGGAAAAGAACCCAACTTCTTTTGGTGATTTTTACAAGTTGTGTGTGGAAATTGTAGAGGCCATTAACAGAATTCTCTTGATGGAAAACAACATTTAGATTGTGCATTTAACTGTAGATAGATACAATTTTAGAGGGTCTTTCGGGAAGCAGCTCTTGACAGAAAGTGAATGGTCTTAAAATACGGTTGAGTAAGAAATGCAGTAATGTCCAAGGATGCCTCAGAGAGTGGCTAGAACTGCATTTGGTTATTGCATAGTGACTCAGATTGAAATTGCTTATTTGGAGACATGTACAAAGGTGAAAGACAATAGAAAAGAAAAGGGAGGTTTGTGATGATTTTTAAATCTTTTATACTAGGTAATCTAGTATCCTTAGGCATGAAGATAATCAATTTGGTAGTTGTGATCGGACTCTATTATCAAAATAGAAGTTAAAAGGGGTCAGAAATTAAATAAGTAAAAGTTTAAAGTTGAAACTGTGTATTTGACCTTACTACTCGAGCATCATGAGATATGACAGAACGCAATGAAAACTTGTGTCTATGGAAAGGTAATACCGAGCTTAACCCTAAAGTTCAAGACTTTAAAAGTTATCATATATGGATTGCGGGAAGTCTTTAAAGAATTCAGAACTTAGCAATTGTCTCCGAATTGGCTACTTATGGTTGTCTTCATTTGGGCATACAGAACTTTTGGATTTCACAGATGTACTTTGAACTTAACATCAATTAGTGCCTGAAAGGAAAATGATTCAACATCATTTCCTCTCCAAATATTGCAAGTTAACAAGCTGTGTGGAGCTGCCGCTTACTGCAGTAATGTTTCTGGCCAAGGTGAAAAACTGTTCTGTGCAAGTGTGCTCCATTCATTACTTAGGGTGTGGCATGTGACTGCTATCAGAAACCTCTAAACTAATATGCTCCAGTCTAGTTGATTAACAGGATTTATGAGTTGTGAGATATTAGGTACCAGGCACCATCTCAGGTTGGTCTCTGCACACATCACTCTCTACCCTCAAGGAGGTCAATATCAGCTATTCATTGATATGTAAACAGTGTGAAAATAATGATTGAGATTGGAATTTCTTGTCTGGTTATGATGGATTGTCCTTATTCAAGTTGTGGGTTTAGACAGTTTCATGTGCCTAGGGTAACAAACTTGGAATGATGAAATGCTTGTATTCTTGCTTGAATTCCTGTTTGATGGGAAACCAATTGAACTTTATTACTGCCTCGACTGTTTTTCCTCGTATCCTGCTTGTGGGCGCGTCTGCATTGCCCATGTCCATGAGCCTATTCATGGTTGGGATACACAACAAGTATACTCCTCCACGCCGTTAGCATCTGCTCCTCATTGTCACAGTCGAGCTTTGACTCCTAGAAAGTGAAATCCTGAAACCGGACTAACAGATGAAATAGGGTTATAAGAGTCAAAGGGGTCTCACATTTTTCCATAGTTTGGCTTGGAATTTGAAATTTTGATCAAGTTATTCATGCCTGTCCGGTACAGCAGTACAATTTCCATGAAGCTGCATGAAGTGGAAAAAGGTGTGGGTAGAAAATGAAACACTGCTAGAAAATATAGCTCGAGAATTTGGAAAATTGAGTATTTGTAATTTTAATTAGGCAGTCGTCGCGGACTCAACAGTACGAGAGGACCAGCAAAGAAAGGAGGCAAAGGCAAGTAGCCAAAAAGAGTCAAAAAATAATAATAATAATGTTGTTATCATTACTTGTTTGTTACTATTCCACATCCTCTGGATTGATGGTCCTGCTCTCTTCTCATCCGTGACTTGCAGTCACCAAAACAGAACAAGTCAAAAACAATAAATAAATAAAAATAAAAAAAAAATTGATGTGGTGTTTCATCTTTGGTAATGGATTGACCCAAATGTTTGGAAGGGAAAAACACAATTTTGTCCAATTCACGGGGTTCATAGTGAGGTTGCCTTATAGTCTAGGACCCATTCCATTGACTCTTCAAATACTTGGAAATGTATAACGTTTTCTAAAATGGACACTTAAATATCATGTCTAAACAAACATTTTCTGTTACCATATATAGTTTGAGCTTGTGCTTTGTGATTTATGCCTAGCTATTTTCTCCATCAAGCTTAATATGATTGACTTTTATAAGTATAATAAGGAATTTTCTTCCTATCATATCTCAAATTCGAGCATTCAAATTCATTTATAAATTTATGAATGTCAATATCTTATTTAACATATTTAAAAAAAGAACATCAAATATATATAACAGAGATCGATAATAAGGCTCGATTCAAAGTTAAAGCAAAGCGGCCCTTTGTATATTAGTCAATGCTTTGTATTTTGAACTTATAATCAAAAATTATTTATAGATAAAATTGGATCACAATGAAAATAACATTCTCGAGTGAATAATTATAACAAGAGAATTTGCAAATTGGAATAGGCTATGGATCGTGATCGATATTTTCTTATTGGAAAATACTGAAAAACGCACGGGTTTGGCTTAATGGGCATAAGGAAGCAAACCTGTCTTAGAAGAGTAACACACGTGTATCAGCGTCGGTGTTGGCTTAATATTTTACTTTTTTTTTTTCTGTTTATTAGAAAATAAAATGAATTAAAAACTATAGATATTAATTAATAAAATATATAAAAATATATGATGTGTCAAAATTAGAATAAAGAGTAAAATTTCACTTTCTAAATATAAATAGTCAATTTTTTCTTTATTTTATATGTCAGAAGTCGCGGGTTCAGACCCTGTTTTCCATCACGCCAACTATTCATTGCGAGACAAATCATATATAAAAGGTTTATCTAAAGGGTTTCTCATTATTTAACTCAAGTAAAAATATAATTAATATATCTCATTAGTAGTACAGTATGTAAATTTATATAAATTTAGTTAAAAACGTATTAAAATTTGGTAAAAAAGTTTACAAACTTTTATTAAAAATAAAAAATTTGTTAAAATCTGATTTTATCAAATAATTATTTATAATAAAAATTTAATTTATCTTAAATGTATAATCTCTTCTAACTCTTTAGCAGAATTTTCTTTTTTTTTCAGAGAAAAGGCTATAATAAGATTTATATTCACCCACCAATTTAATTTAGCAATGACTATAGATTGTTTTCTTATTTATGACAAAGAGAAGTAAATTTATCAAATGTTAAAAAATGACAGTAAGAAAATATGGACCTTATTTTTCTTCATGAGTGAAGTTATAGACCACAACGACAATAATATTGAATGGGAAGGAGAATAAGAAATAATAATAATAATAATAATAATAATAATTACAAACAAAGATTAAAAGAGCCAATTTGTTACCTTTCTCGTGAGGTCATCATAGTCCTTGAGAATGGGGCCCACTGCCACATTGTCCTCTTCATTCAGCCTATTCTCTTTCTGTAATGACATGGGCCTGCCATCTATGTGGATTTCTGGGCCTCCTTATTTTGCTAAAATAAAATAGAAAAAAAAATTATCACATGCAAAGAAGATTTTCATTTTCTTTATTATTATTGATAAAAAAAAAGAACCGGAACTGACAAGTGACAGACCGGTTAATTACCAGCTGGATCTTCGATTAGTCTCAAATACAGCCCATATGTCATACATGAGTGCTGACAAGGACTTAACAGTTGATTGCCTTGACCACAAAAGCGCAGTGGCCGGTCAATTTAGCAAGCCCAGAGAGGACCTGAAATCTTTATTTTTTCCTTTTCTTTTAGAAAATTTTATGCTACATTGTTCTTTTTAAAAATTTATATTTACGAATTTTAAAGAAATTATATTTATATTTTTATATTTTTTAGTATTTTTTATTTTTATTTTATAAATATTCATCATAAAAAATATACATAAAAAAATTGATTGTAAAAATTTTTACCACCCATTTCTCATATATATAAGAAACTCTTTTTTAAGTGAAAGATATCAAGTTTTTTTAGGAAAGCCAAAGCTTGTTGATTGGTGGAATGATACTTGGCTAAAGTAGCATAAATTTTAATCTTGTAGCCAATTTTAAATTTTTTTTTAAATCTTTCTATCCCGACTATGTCTTTTACTTTTATATACTTTTATAAGAATTGAGGTGGTAGATAGCATGTCAATAATAATTTTTTTAAAAAATTACTTTTATAATAGGACAGTTCATGATAGAGAAATTTATTCTTTAATTTGCATGTGGAAGAGAAAGATAATTATAATAAATTATATAAATCATAAGAGAAAGCTACGAAGGGAAAAGAAAAAGTTGGGAGAAAATGATTCAAAAAAAACTAGCCTATTTTTTATAAAAAAACTAACTTAAAAAAAGATCTTGGCAAATCTTTTTTAAAAGTATAAATATTATTGATACATAAACAAAGTGGATTTAAGTAAAAAATCCATTAAAATAAGTATATCAAACTCATCAAATTAATTTAATTATATTAGCCCGATTGACGAATGCAAATCTATACAGAAGATTTCCAACTGGCTAAACAATGAGACAAGGCCAAGTCATATTTTCAATCGAATATAAGTAAAATCATTCTGGTGATCTAAGAAATTACTGTTATCATATTACAAGGAACAAATTTTTGAAACAATATATTCAAAATCACTTATATGTTCATTGGAACCCATGATGACAAGTGGAAACAACCCATCATGAATGAGTATAGTAGAAATTGTGGCAGCGTTATGGCATTTTCTAGCTAATGGAGTCCAAGCCAAAAGATCTGTTGTGATATATTAAATTAAATAATTCTAAAATTATTAAACCATATATATGATCAAATGGTTTTAACCAATAACCAATCATTTGAGGTGAACTATTTTTAGAATTTACATAATACTAATTAATTTTTATAGAATACAATAAAGTATCACAAGTTATAATTTTAATTAGTCATTGTTAATTTTTATTAGACATTAAGATCCAAATATATAAAATTAAATATTTTTATTTTAATTCAGTTAAAAAATAATTCTATAGAATTTGATATTTGGTATAGTTGAAGGACTCAATTAAATACTTTTATGAGTTAAATTATTTGATGGGATGAATTGACCCCACTTTTGGTAAGTTGTAGGATAAATTTAAAATTTGAATGAATTGCTTATTGACTCCAAATTCAAGGGCTAAATTAATCCTTTATGTAATTAGAGAGAGGGAGGTTTGAGATGATCATTGTGTAATAAAATTGGGCTTGATTTGTTGTTGAATGAAAGCAAGGTCTACATTTCAAAGACTCGACTACTTCATTAGATATTGATTGATTAATTAATTAATTAAACCTATTTGAATGTTACTTAGTTGACCATGCACAGGTCACCTAGGTGTGATGCAATGTAATCATTTTTTAAAAAAGAAAATTAATAATTTTAGTAGAAAGACATGAAACCTAAAACCTTTTAATAATTGAACAACCTTCATAAAATTTTCTTCAAATAGAAAGAAAGATAATGAAATGATTTGGGTAGCTAGGGAATAGTTGTAATTTAGTTTTCTTTGTTATTGCATGTACGAATACAGTGGATAGAGGGGTTCTGTTTGTTGAAAACTTTTAATTGAGTTCGTTTATTGTCGTATATGGGTGTGTGTATATATATATATATATGAGGGTGTTGGCATTGGCATTATATAAAGATATATGCATAATAGATATAGAGGAAGCTTCAGCATAAATAGAGCAATAGGCAGCAGGTAGCAGTGGAGATGATAGAGAAGAGAGCAGCAAGGAGTGGACGCATAGAGAAAGGGAGAAGAAGGGACATTAGAGGAAGATGGAAGGGTGAATGCAATTATGTCTTTTGTTGTCCAATTAGAGAGAAGAGAATCCAAAAACTGCATGAGAGAATCTGGTAATAGAAAGAACCCGTGAAAGAAATCATTGGCCCACTCTTCTTTTCCTCTCCCACTCATCAATATACCCTCTCTCACTAAACACAAATTAATTATTACTCCCAATTATTATATATATATATACATTTCTTTTCTTAATTTTTTAAATAATACTAATATTTTTCAATAAGAGAAGTGAAGAATTAACATGTTAATTAGCTATATATGTATATATATAATTATTAATCCATTTGGTATTTCAAAGATGACAGCTAATTCTAGTTATATAGGCTGCACAATTACACCAAATATCTGAGATTAAATTTGGTATCCATAAGCGTTAGGACAAACGTCACATCAATAGATTATTCTCATCAAAGAGTAAAATGTATTATATATTGCTATCAATTATTGGAAAATAATATCTTTAAATTTTTATAAATATTCAACTGCTGGATGGAATATATAAACACACAGATACAGTAATCAATAAAAATCGTTGCTCTTATTCCTGTTTAAAGTAGAAGAGAAAAAGGAAAAGAATGATATGGAATGATTCTAGTTGTTACTGAGGACATACCCTCCATTTACTGCTGCAGGTACATCTCAAACTTCCATTTATTATTACTGCAGGTACATCTCAAACTGTTCCACTAATAAAATGAATCAAATCTTTCTTTTCAGTACTATCATTACCGCTCCTTTCAAACTCTCATTTACTATTAGGTTTCAACTAATAATCTGATTGCAAACAATGTCATAAAGTTCACATTGAATCTTTATGTTTTATTTTTTATTTTATTAGAAAATCATACTGGGCAATACTGAAGTCATTTTTAGAATTAAAATTACTAACTTAAAAGAAGTTTAACCCTTTTATATATAATCAAATAGAGGGATTATCTCAAGTTGAGGAATTGTGTATATTCTGCATCATCTTAGCTTTTTTGCCTTAAAGGTGAATCAATGAAGCACAATTCTCATCTTATCTCGAAAGAAAAGCAACATGAATCATTCTCTCCCAGAAAGCCAAACTGATTCAAAAGATTTTTTTGGATGAAAAGAGAACACATAGGATTCCAAAGGATCTGTATACACTATACAGTATTATCACTGCCATTTATTTTCTTCTAACGTTCGTCTCTATGTAAGATATGGGTCCTATTTATCTGAGGCTTAATGGATTATTTTCTGCATGGTTTCTGTTTCTGTCTTTGAGCCGCCATATTGAGGCCACGCATGCTCCTCTGAAAAAATGGAGAATTTCTAGTGTTTTACTCACAATTACATCTATAGACACTTGAGGTGTATGAGTTTTCTTTCCCTTTCTTTTTTCTTTTGGGTTTAAAGAAAGGGATAACAAGGTAAATATTTTATATCTCTTCATGGCTTTAGATTTGGGTTTGGAATAAATAAAAGCTAAAAAAGAAAGATGAAGAAAAGAGAAGGAGAGACCTTCCAAATTCTCTGTTGGTGGGGTTTGCTTGAGCACTTTCATCATACGCTAGGACGTGAGAGAATAATTGCAAAAGAAAGAGAGACAGAAAGGAGAGAAAAATCCTCAACAAAATAATGGAAAACAAGAAATTCATTTTGATTCCATAAACTAAACAATAATTGAAATAAAATAAAGATTTTAAAGAACATATGGGAGAAAGCAATTAAACTTTGATTATCAAATAATTTATGCATTTATAGCTTTGTTCATATTAATCAGTTAAACATTCTTTTTTTTTTTATATATATTCTTTATCAAAATGAACAATGTACATTTTTTTTTCTTCTTTATTTTGGGGTGGGGGTGGTAAAATAAATACTTATACTGTTAATATCTCTAATAAATAAAACGAAAATATGACAGCAGTACTTTATAAATGCAATATAATGTGTGGCTTAAACAAAGAGTATAGGAGGAGAAAGGTAATCAATAGATCAATCATGGTAGTTGTGGGGTAATAGAAAAGATTGAGAAGGCCTATCTAAACTTCTTTGCCTTTGCCCTTTGCCCTTTGCCATATCTTCAAAGCTTTTCTTTTTTAAGCTTATCATTCTTTCTTCTAAACCTTCTTTCAAGCATAAGTACCCTCCTTTTAATATTATCATTTCCATTCAAATCAAGGTCCTTTTAGGGTTTGGGTGTTTTATAACAGGAACAAAGGAAAAGACAGAAAGTGCCAACGTCACGTACCAAAGGAAAAAAAAAAAATCAATTAAAACAATTATTAAAGAATTAATAAGACACAGTTGGAAAAACTACTGTCCATGAATCAACTGAGGATAATTGGGATTCTTTCTTTCTTTCTTCCTTCTTTCTCTTTCTACTTTGTAGAATTGTTATCATTTTTGGGTTTGCTAACTTTTTTCTTTCTTTCTTTATACTTTTCTTTCATATTTTTTTTATTTATATATTTTTCAAATTTTGTTATCACTAATTTGCCACCCCTCTTCCTTGGTCTGCCACTATAATCATAACCCTTCTGTACACTATTATCTACAAGACCCAGCTACTCTCATATATAATTTCACTTTCATTTTCTTGATATCTCTCTGTATGTATAAAATATATATATATATAGAAACAAGGGAAAAGATAGGGTTATTGGGTAGTGAAGAGGTTTTAGAGAAAAACTAAATCTTATTGTCTGGTCTTTCTATGTCTGAGAATTGCATGGTGAGCTCCTATAGTTGGTCATAGTAATTAACAAAGAAGGAGAGAGATTGAAAAAAGATATATCTATCTGAATTGGGTTGCAGTATTGCTCATACAATCAATCCATGGCATAGAAATAGAAAGCGACTTGGAGAATAACCCATCATCATCATCATCATCATCATCTCTTCACGAGATTTTGCTTCGCTTTTGCTACCCAATGAATGATGCCTTTCTGTGTCTGTAATTCACTGCCACCTGGTCATATATACAAAGCTTTGTTTTTGTTTTAGTTTAGTTGTGTCCAAACGCTTGGATTCTCTATTTCTGGGCTGGCCTTATTATAGAGTATTTAGTCACTTGGTCCTTCACTTCTTGTTCTCTTCTTCAAAGGTGCAAAGTGAGCATTTGGAGAGTGGTTGAAAGAAAAGCATAGAAAGATATATCAAACAAAACAAAACAAAAACACCGTTTTCTTTGTTTTTCTTGCCTTGGAGTTTTCTTCTTCACAGACATGTTCCCTGCAGCCATGTCCAATTCAACTTCTTTATCTGAAGATGCTAGTGTTTCTTCTGGCAATAGAGTAGTTCAAGATTTTTGTGGCTTAAATCAAATTGTTTCAACTATTTCTCCTCAACAGCAACAGCAACAAAAGATCAAGAAGAAAAGAAGCCTACCGGGAAATCCAGGTATAGGTTCTATTTATCTCTATTCAGTATTTTCTTTTCTTCTTTTTCCAAGATTTACAAGTTTTCTTTACATGTTTTGATCTTGTTGCAGACCCTGATGCTGAAGTGGTAGCATTATCTCCAAAGACCCTACTAGCTACCAATAGATTTGTGTGTGAGATCTGTAACAAAGGGTTTCAAAGAGATCAGAATCTTCAACTTCACAGAAGAGGACATAATCTTCCATGGAAATTGAAGCAAAGAAACAGCAAAGAGATCAAGAAGAGAGCTTATGTTTGTCCTGAACCATCATGTGTTCACCATCATCCCTCAAGAGCTCTCGGTGACCTTACAGGTATCAAGAAACACTATTGCAGAAAACATGGAGAAAAGAAATGGAAGTGTGAAAAATGCTCAAAGATCTATGCTGTTCAATCTGATTGGAAGGCTCATTCTAAAACCTGTGGAACTAGAGAGTATAGATGTGACTGTGGAACCCTTTTCTCCAGGTATATTTTTTCATGGAACTTTTTTAAAAATAATTTCTATACAAAAAGGAAAATAAATAAATTGAATGCTCTTTTTGGTCTTTCTATCTTTATTAAGTTTGTCTGAAATTTCCAATGCTCACTTCCTTTATTAGTTTTTAATGTTTCAGGAGTTAATTATTTACATCATTTTGGACTGATATTGATATTCACAGGAAATATTGGCCTTTTGTTTAAAGTAGGAAGTCTCATGTCTTTGAAATGGTGTTTGTATTTTGTTTCAATCTCTTTTATTTTTGGTTTTGGTGGGTTTTTCTTTTTGTACAAGAGTGAGTAAGCTCTGCATGGAATATATCTGAAAGATTAAATGTATTGGCAGGTTGCATAGAAGTGGCCACCATTAATACAAGTGTCTGTTACTGATGACATTATAAGAGTAACTGAAAGCAATATTTCTGAAAATCTGAACCTGCCAAGTTATCACACATTTTGAATACAACAAAAAGATAGAAAATTAAATAAAGGAACAATCAACATAATAGTTTGTTTTTCATATTGATTTTTTGTCCTTTTATTAATCTAAATACACATTTACTTTTCTGATTCTTTGTCCTTGCTTTGAATGGCTCAGCAGAAAATACTTGCGATGATCCTCTCTCCATATATATATAAATTTGTTACAATGTGAAAGACATTTGTGCTGAACTTCAAATGTTTAGTTGCTTTTTTTCTCCCCCCCTACTGATTTTACCCCTTTTGGTACTTTGTAATGGAGTAGACTGCAGTCTTCAAAAATAATGATGAAATTTTCTGCTTGTCCAAGAAAAAGTGAAGGGGAAAAGCTCTAATTAATTGCTTTTGGGGGTTTCATGGCTGAGAAAACCCGTGATAATTTTTCTCATGTAGCATGCCATAATTTTAGTTTCAGAACCTACTGAAGGCTCTGACCCTTTCATCATGATGAATAGAACTGATCATATCTGCAAAAATATCTGATATTCTGATTTGCTCTCATCCTTATATATAAGATTTACTTTAGTGGTGGATTTTCAATTGCATATCTTTGATAAATGCATGAGCTCAAGTTTCAAAAGACTTGCCAATTTCTTGAAATTTTGAGCCTTATCATCCTATATATTTCTCCATGCATATATAGATATCAATCGATTGCTTTGCATTGCCCTCTCTCTCTCTCTCTCTCTCTCTCTCTCTCTCTCTTTCTCTGTCTACTTTAATTTTGACCAAAAAAGATAATTCTACTTTTGTGTTCTCTATCTTTTTGACAATCATCAATTCATCCAATCCTCGCATGCATGACCCCCCATTGTCTCTCTCACTTCTCTTTCTATGAACATCAACTAGTAAAGGAAAAAAATAATTATTATTATAAAAGAAGTTATTATAGGCTAATCAAATCAATTTTGCTTAAGCAAACTTGTTTTCTTTCTTTGTGGTTTCCTTTAGTTTATCTATCTTCAAATTCCCTTTCTGGCCTCTAGAAGAACCAAGTAATTTTCAGTAGTAGCTAGTTAAGTGCTGGCTGCTAATCAAGATTAAAATAAAATTGTATTTGAACTTATCTGAAAGTATGATACTAACCAAGATTCATAATACATATTATGCAAATTGAATCATCAAATGCTATTTATATACCTTTCATGTTCTCTCACGTAATGATCAAACTAGAATTTTTCTTTTTTTCTTTTTGTCTTTGTTGGTCGATTAATTGAGCTCTGAATGGGGTCAGATCATTTTTCATTTCTCGTTCACTCTTATTCTTGGCTATATAATCATTTTTTAAATGAAACTATTGGTACTGTGTTTTGATTACTAATATCCATTTGTCTTTTATGTGTGCATGGAATTTTAAAACTACTACGCAGGAAGGATAGCTTTATAACACACAGGGCATTCTGTGATGCATTAGCAGAAGAAAGTGCAAGACTTTCAGCTCATCAATTACTTTCAACAAATCCAACTGCTCAAACTCTTCTTCTTCAACAAAACCCACCATCACATTCTCTCTTCCCTCTCCCTATATCCCATAACCCATGGGACCCACCACCACCTCCACTTCATCATCATCAAAACCCTAGCAACAGCAGCAGCAGCAACAACAACCCTAGTAACCCAGTTCAAATTAAGCCTGAAACTCATCATTTCCACCTTCCTCCGCTCTTCCATGAATCACCACCGCCATTGCCACCAACTGATAAGGCTACTGGTAATTTGATACCCTCATCACCCTTCCAAACCCTATCACATGCAGCCACGTCAGCGTCATCCCACCACTTGTCAGCCACTGCACTGCTTCAAAAGGCTGCAACGGTGGGTGCAACTCAGACTGCAGCGGGTCACAGTCAGATGACTCAGCTTGACATTGGCGAGTTGGTAGCAGTGAGTCAAGCCGCTGATTCGGCGCGTCAGCAGCAGCAGCAGGCAGCTTACATGGGCGGCAATCTTGCCACATGGCAGAAGAATGACCGTTTGACTAGAGACTTTCTTGGTTTGACTGGTGATCATAGTAGTGGAAATGTGGCGAATGGGAGTGGTGGAGTTAGCGTTAGCATGAATGTGAGAGAGATGCTAACGTACACATGGGGAGTAGGAATGCAGCATTACAACAGTGACAGAGACCACTCACTGTTGAAACCTCATGGTTTTGGATTTGGTCAGCCACCTGCGGCCTCAGAAACTTGGGGTGATTGCTGAAGGGTCAAAATAGTAAATCCGCATTCTGCCCAGATGAGGAATGACAGAAGTACCCCTTCAGCTCCAGTCTTCCCCTGGAGAAAAAAAAAAAAATCGAGTAGGGCTTAAAAGAACTGATACCTTCTTGTTGTGTCACCTTCATCTTTTTTCTATATGCTTCATTACATTTTCTTTTTAATTTTAGAATTTGTCTCCTAAGATTATATGTTTAGTTGGCCCTCATAAAAGAGTTTGTTGCTTTTAATTACTTAATTAATTACTATTAGATCTTTTGCGAACAATTATTAGTATTAGATCTTGAAAGAGACGGATCCAGAAATTTGTATGAATGAGGCAATGCATAATGCAAATCTATAAACTCTTATTGTATGTATAACTAGGATAACTAAAACAATATCTTTTCTAATACTATCTACTCTCTTTTTTTCTAAATTCTTTTATATCCTGAAATCATTTTTCTTGGAAAATAAAAGAGTTTACAACAATTGTCGATATATTGAACTATTATTCAACAAATCTTCCGGTAGAAGTAATAATAGAAGATTTTAAATGACATTAGAAAGTATTTACAGTTATAATATTTTTTTTAAAAAGTGTATATTAACACCTTACATATAGCTACTAATGTTTAAATTCTCTAGTAAATAATAATAATAATATCTTGATAAGGTAATACATAGAGATAATGATATAAATGATCATTGAACTTTGCATTTAGTTTTATTTTAGTCACAAATTTGTAATTTAGTTTATTTTAGTCATCCAATTTTAATTGTGTTTCAATTTAGTGATCTCGTAAATAAAAGATTGACACGTGACAAAAACAACCAATAAGAAAAGAATGATACAACAATCTTTTATTGGCAAAATGACTAAATTACAACCCTGAAATAAAACAAATAAAAAATTTGTAATCAAATTAAAATTAAATATAAAAGTAAATGACCATTTTTATTATTATTCCGGTATATATAATCTTTGTGCTGCATCCATCCTAGATTTAGTCTTTTAAGATGGTAATTAAGAAAAGAGATTAATTTCTCTATTTGTGAGCCATCTACTAATCTTGTTACCCTCTCAAAAGAATAATGTTAAGTTTGATAGATATGTTAATCCACGCCATTCAATTATACTCACAAAATATCGTATATATAGTTTCTTTTTTTCTTTTTGGTACATGACTGTGTTGATTCTTAATTTGGTTTGCCTATAATTTTATATATATAACCACAGTGAAAGGATAGACTTGTAATTCCTCTGAACTGTCACATGCAGGATTTAAAAGACAAATACATGTAGATTGAAGGGTGTTAATATTTTCTAGTAATGTGATGTGGAAAATTCTTTAGGTAATGTCACATCTTTATCTCGACAGCTATGGTTCACAAGACAATGTTGCAAATTGGCAATAGGGTTGATGACAATTGACAAGGGTGTTTTTAAGCAAAGGAAATTCCTCTTTTTGTTTATTATTATTGTTACTAATTCTTAACTTTTGTCTTGTTCACTGGGAGTATTGCCAAAGTGTGGCTACCTCAAAAAGACAACTAGTAATGGGCCTATTCAAACCATTATTATCTTATAATGATCTAAAGTAAACCCTTTTTTTTTTGTTCAGCTCTTTTTTTGTACATCACAACTTTAATCATCTAAAGAAAAAGCGTATTAACCTTACAACATTAATTCTTTGGTGGGTAAAATAAAGCTCTTTAATGTGTTAATTTTCCATGCAAATTTGATCTATGCAAGGTTCATGTACATGTAATATCAATGCTGTAACAGGGCTTTCTATCTTTATTACGATATATAGCTGGCATTTTCTTGTATATTTTATTCCTTTCATCAAACCATATTAACATATATAATATCTGAATTTCAGCTTATTTCATTATGAGAATGACTTGTCCATATTATCAAGATACAGTTATATGCATTATATAAAATTCTTTTCTCTATTCACAATTTCCATGGTGACTCCTGAGCTTAAAGTCATTATATTCTGAAACTAACTCTATGTTTTATGTTTATATGGAGTAAAAGAAAAATAATAGTGAATAGATATGCAGCAAGTTGAACATAAACACAGCACATTTTAAGTTTTAAATGTAATTTCTTTCCCTCTTTACTCATTTACATGAATGTGAATTGTCACTTTACTTGATAAATATTTTATAATAGTTAATACGCAACATGCATAACTAGAATTACTACTTGAAATTAAAAATTGAAGATTTAGATTTGAGATTTTAGTGAAAGTAAATAAAAAAGATATTCCTATCATTATGGATTTTTAATCTCTTTCTAAACTTAATTATTTCCCCATCTTAATTGCATGAAAAAGTTTTTTTTTTTTCTTAAAAAAAAAAAAAAAGCACTCGATTGCTTGCAATATCCATGCACAGGAAAATCCAAAAAAAATTATTAAAAAAAAGACACATATATTTGCAATTGATTGAAGGAATAAAGTAAAGCAAAAATTTTGATAATGCCGCAGAGATACATACATGTGACCATTATTGTCTTCATGATGATGGGGTTCGAAGACGTATCTAAGAAAGAATATGCAACACATGCATGCAATTATAATTACGAGACACACCATTCATTTCCAAGGAAATCACCAAAGAAAAAGAGAATGCGAAATAACAAAAAGATTAGTTTAAAGGCACAAGGAGAAGAGTATATTTTTTAGGGGTTGAACCAGCTGTTGCACTAATCAAAACCCAAAGATAAGATGAGCAAGCACATTGGTGAAAGGGGGCCATACCCTTGTGCTTTTGGGAACCAATCCGAACCTGTACTTGTCAATTTGGTAGTGATGTTGCTTATGGCATGCGTCCCCAAGTTTCGTTAGAGACTAAACCTCTGATTATTCTGAAATACTGAGTTTTCAGCACTTCGGATCAAAATCAAAGACTCGGTCAGTAATCACTCATCATGCATTTTCTTTTCCCACAATTGAAAAATGTTGTTTTTCTTTTGAAATTTTATGGAAAATAGGTGCGTATGAAACTTGTTTAATTAGTGCCTGGTTATTTAAGTTTTTTGGTCAAAGTAGTGTGTGTGTGTGTGTGTGTGTTAACCGTAGTTGATTATCAACTTACACATGAATACTGTTATGTTTAGTAATGAAGTAAGCTGAAATATCATAAATTTAGGACTGTGCCCCAAAGTACAATTCAAATGATAAGGCACGAAATTTGAAGCTGTCCAAATTGAATAAGTCAGTTGATTTATTTCTTCTGAAAAAGACACTAACTAAATTCAACAGCTAAAAGATCGGATCTTTAGTTTGTCTGTCACTAATGGAAAAAATCATGCCCAACTCGGCCAATGAGGAAGCTCCCAAGGTAGGTAGTTTTCAAAATGAAACATGTCAACACATTCACATTGACATTAATTCATAGACAAATCTAAAACACAACAGCCTACAAGAGAGATAGCTAATTCTTATTGTTTATAGACATGGGTCATTATCATTTCTATAAAATATTATGTTGAAATTTTCATTGAGACCACAGCATATGGGACAAACATATAGGAGTGTTAGTGGGAAATTTTAATAGCAATTATAACTGTTTCCTCCACAAATCAATATAGTTCCTTATTGAAATTAAAAGTAATAGCAGTTTCCAAGAATTTCTTTTTCTCAGCTTTATGATATTTAAGGGGGCAGAAAATTTCGATAATTACAAAGAAATGTAGCCTTTTGTAAAGAGAGGGGTATAGAGGCTGCTGTAAGCGTCGCGTGAGTGAAAAGGCAAACTAAGTTGATGCTGTTATGTGAATTTGTGCAAGTGAGGTGGTGGTCCGATGACATAGTGGTACTAAACCAAAAGGAAAAAGAAAAAAGAAGAGAAAAGAAAAGAAAGGAAAAGAAGAGAAAATGAAAGAAAGAAAATGTCAACGGTTATTGAAAAGATGCTGTATAAAATTTTCAAAGTTTGAATCACAAATGCTGCGTCTTTCTTTTTACTCCATGAGGGTCTCTTTATCAATTTCTGTGCATATCACACAGCCTTTGCAATTATTTAGCAGCTTAATCCTATATGCATATATTTTACTAACATTCAAATCAATTTTTTCTCTACTTTGCTCGCATGACCCACCAATTTGTCTTCCTAGCTTTTTCTTTCGTAACAAGAACCAGTTAATGATTCCTGAGCAAGTTCATAATTGCAAGGAGTTTTGACAAAGATAAACATTGTAAGAAAACCATTTCCATCTAAAACAGTAAAGTTTGTAACTCAATAACTTACAGCAACCTGCCCAGGTTAATTTTATTACATATACATATATATAAGCATTCTTAGGCAGACAGAATGGAAATTCTAGTTATCAGTATCCGCGACTTTGGTATATTCACCAAGAAGAAGAATGAGAAGCCTAGGGACTAATGAAAGGAGGGGCTGTTGCGTTTTTTTTTTTTTTTTTTTTTTTTCTTTTTGGGTTATATAGTATATCCAAGCTTTTAGAAAGTATGTGTAAGTTGCAGGGTTAAGGTACAATATATACCATTTGCCTAGTAAAAAAACACTGCATCTTTTTTTTTCTTTTCTTTTCTTTTCTTTTCTTTTAATCTTCCTCTGCTGCACAACCAGACAAACAAAAAGTTCCTCTTCCATTATCTCTCTCTTTCTCTCCCTCTTCACCTCTTAAAAAAAAAAAGATGTTCTCTTGCATATGTCATCTTCCATAAGGGAATCTCATCCTAACAAACCTTCCTTTTCCCTCTTTTGCTTCCTTCCAGTCCTAATTATTACCACAGCTTCTTTTCTATGCTTTTCTCTCTTTTCCCCTTCTGCAAATCCCCATGCAGCACACTATTTTCCACCAGTCTCTCGAGTATATATGGCCATTCATTTCAATATAGAGAAAAAATAAATTATATCAGCATAACTGCATTATTGTTTTTTTTTTTTTTTTGAAACAACGTTTTCATTGACATATTTGTTGTTCGTCTTCACAAATTTAAATAAAGATGGAACTTGTAATAGAAACAAATTGCAACACAGATAAGAAAAAGAAAAATAAAAAGGATAACTAAAAAGATCAATAGTAATAATGGTTCCCCCAAGTGGAATACATCCCAGTACCTACATCGCAATGGCGATTTACTATGCCCTGGTCAAGGAAAAAACTCATCGTGTCATATGTTGGCAGTATCTGCCCCTACTCTGGTCACTGCATGTGTCTATTGCAAGTCTGGCAAGTCCTGTTGGCTAGACTAACAGCATAATAACCTAAGATTATCATCTAACACACCACTGCTACCAAAATTTACTCAAATTCAAACATGAAAAGACATTCTTGCGGGGAAAATTGCTATTCATGCAGCAAAATACAAGAAGAAATCCTCTGAAAATGTTACCATCGTTTAATAAGAACTTAATGGACCATTTTGGATCCCGAATCAGGGAACACGAATGCGACCTTCATAATTTTACACTATACAAAATTTAAAAAATTCTTTGAGCAAGTATCATTAAAGTCAAAAGAAACTTGGATAGCATGGCAAGTTGACAGCTGACTTATACATCACAATTCAAAGTTAGCAATAATTGTATTTCTATAAATTTGTGGATGACATACATTAAAGTACCGATTAAGATAGAAGGCTCCTTCTGTGGAAATGCACTGATTAACTCTTTTGATATCAACACTAGGACCAATTTTTTCATGAATTTGCAGCACTACACATCTTATCCGACGGATGGTTTTCGTACATCAGAGTTTACTCCCAAGTATTTATCCAACACATTCTTGAATGCCTGCAAGAACAAATTACATTTAAAACTTAATTTCCAAAGTTCAATGCATCAAAGTTGCACAGGATATTCTTCATCCTTTTTCTTTTCTTTCTTCCTTTCTTCTTTTTATTATCTTTTCTTAAAGGATAAGTGAACCAAGGGATAAAGCAATTTTGAAATTGGAACAATAATAAGGCAAAGCTCTCCATTTGTGGTGGGGGGGGGGGGGGAAGACACTCCAGCTAAGCATGATCCCATCATCTTTGACAATAATCAGATTCATTTCAGCTGAATTTTGAATGTCAAGGAAGTATTTATCTATGGGAATGCCTGCAAGATTCTTATTGTCCACCTGCATCAAATGGAAGATATGCAGATGCTAATAAACTAATGCACATAAAGTTCACTCAACCTAAGATGCTATGAGAATATAAAAATCTAAAGAACTAAAAAGAAAAAAGGGCCACAGATAACTTTATAGAGATTGCTCATTTGCGAAAAAATCAATGTGGTCAAAGCTGAACTGCCTCAGAACCATAATGAAAGCAGGATGCAAATTTGAGTTGGATTCAGTCGGTATAACTTTTAATTCAAGGAAAGAACTACAAATCCACTATCTACATTTGGAACTTTGAATGTAATAGCCCTGCATGGCATTACTAACATGACATAGCATGCAATTTTTTACTAGGAAGAATCCAACGCTGTATCTGATAGAGTT